>NC_056738.1:40530804-40540804 GCF_019279795.1 Protopterus annectens
ACAACGTCTCTAATCACATTTTAATTTTGCAGAGAGTTGTTTTCCATACGATAAGCTGGAAAGTAAGATTGTCTAGTAAACGTGACAATATTGCACTTTTTTGCATTTAATTTGAGTCTTATAGTTGTACTCCAGTTATTGACAAGTGTAAGTTCATACTAGAGGGCCTGGGCAACAAAGGAGGGCTTGAGAACAACATCTACTTTACTGTCACCTGTAAGCTTGTTTAACTAGCGATCATGATCTAGAGATCTGAAAAGTAGAAGTCAACAACAGAGGTCCGATTATAGACCCTCCCGAAATCCCACTGATGAGTTTCAATCTCTTTGAGGAAGCATCCACTACCCTGTCTGAGTAGATTCTTTCTTTTATCAGATTGTTATACATTTGACTTTATATGGTATATGGATCTATTTGTAGCATCTTTAGCTTGTTTATTATGCTAAGATGAAGAATTGTATGACATGCTTGGGTGAGTCCTGCACTACCTGCAGAGTACAATCACTGCTGATAGCCTGTGTTACCTGTGTTATCTAATTCATTAAGTAGGACCTACTCTTGAAAAGGTGACACTGGTGCATGTCTAGTTTGATAATATTTCGGTATAATAGTACTAGTTCAGCTGTGATATGTTCCATAGCTTTGCAGATGAGACTTGTTAAACTAATGAGCCTATAATTTCCAGGGTCACTGGTCGGGTCACTCCTGTGAACTGGCTTCACAAGTGCTATGTGCCAGACCTCAGGGACAAAGCCAGTGGGTAGGCTTAGGCTGAATAAGTAAGGAGCCATTCTGGCATTGACTGTTTGGTACTATTTATTAAACAGCTAGGTATATTATCGGGTCCCACAGAGGATATATTTTTAGTCTTGGAAAGCACCTTCTGTATATGTTCTTTAGTGATAATGGGGAGTCTGATGTCTTTAGAGATAAGTGGACTTTAGACGGCTGTTTCTGGGATAAAGTTTGCACTGAATTTGTTTGCTAGTGTTTTGGTAATGTGAACTGCATCCAAGTAGATAATGCCATTTTGAATAAGTTCTGAGCAATGCTGGATGTTATTTCTTAATTTCCTGACAAGCTAAAGAAGGATTTGCAATTATCCATAGCCAACCTAAGTTCATGGCCTGCCTTAATTTACATAATGGTATTTTTTTTGATTCTTTGACAATTCCTTAATATTAACCTGGATTTGAAAGTCATTTGTTTGCTGTATACTTTAAGAATTTTTTTTTAAGTTAGTGCAGCATCGGGATGGCTTGCTGTTAAACTTCCCACTATATGTAGATCTGGCTGGGGCCACCATATTTATACATTTATGTAAGTGAGTATTCATTGTTTTATGTACCTACTTGCTATATCAGTGTCTTGAGTTACACTGTTATGTGTAAATTTGGAGACCTCATCATACAATTGGAGAAGATTTGAGTCTGAAATCACTGAATTCCTTGATGTTGGAATCCATTGGTTTTGAGATTTTAAAGGTAAAAATTACCAGTTTCTGATCAGCTTAACATGATCGGGAGATATCATGGGGGATGGCTCATACAAATGCTATATTTGTAAGAACCAGGTCTTGGATACTTTGACCTCTAGTGGGTTGTTTTAAAGATCTGGTCTAGGGAGTTTATGTTTATTAAATTTGGCAAAATTTGGCATAGCCTACATTGATAGTTTAGGTGTTCCAGATTATTAAGTAGTACTTTAAGTCTCCCAGAATAATGGAGTTTTTGCTTATGGGAATTTTTGCAATTTTCAGAGGACATTGAGGGGTCCTGTAACAGGCACTGAGATGATAACTGGTCCTATTTAGTATGATTTGTATCTCAGAGAGTTCTGTATGTGGGTTTCTAGGAATCTGCCTAGATATGATGTGGTCTTTCTCAAACAGGGAGACTCTATCACAACTTTCATTGGGATTGGGTCTAAAGGCATGGAATACACAAAGCCCAAGCATGGAGAGTGTGCTATCTGAGCGTTTAAGTCATGTTTCATGACTACACACACATAGATGCTTTCCAAATGCAGGAGGTCCTCATGGTCAAGCATATTCTAACCGAGACTCCTAGACTGAGCCACCTTGATATGAGCTTGTGTTTCATATATATATATATATATATATATATATATATATATATATATATATTTTTTTTTTTTTTTTTAAGATGGGTGGGTCATTATCTGGAATCTGCCTAAAAAGGCACTAAGGAAGCAGCTACGGCTTTAGTCAGTATGTCAAAGCCTTGTAAGGAGAGGTGCAAGCTGTCCTTGGCAATTGATTTTTTTTTTAAATCACCCCTACTCAATGTAGTTTTATGCCACATAGAACAGCTAAATTAAGAAATATAAGCCATAGTGTATAGAGTTAAAAGACATAAGTGTAAGAGGGACTTGGTGTTCACTGCTGTAGTTGTTGCCCTTAAGCTTTTGATTGTGCCATAGCAGTTAGCATTGCTGCCTCGCCATGCTCAACTTCAGTTCTCAGCTGGGCAGCCTTTTGTTGAGAGTTTGCAAACCCTCCCTGGTCATGTTTTTTTTTATCAGGTGCTGTAGTTTATTCTATATCCAAAAGACATGCCATACGTGATCCTCCCAGTTGTCCACAGTGGTGTGTGTGTATGTGTGTGTGTGTGTGTGTGTGTGTGTGTGTGTCCTGTGATAGAATCACTAATTGCATAGAATAATTATATAACTGCTACTATTTTTACCAAAAACCAAGGTCTACAGCTGAAGATCAACAACTTTCAATAAGAAAAAAAGGAGTGAAATCCTCACCAAATGTTTGCTCTTCATGCTAATTTCATCCCCCCCCCCTTGTCCTTAGGATCTTCTCATGTATACTCTCACGTATATTTTATATATATATATATATACATATATATACATATATATATATATATATATATATATATATATATATATATATATATATATATATATATATATATATATATATATATATATATATATATATATATACACACACACACACACACACACACACACACACACACACACACACACACACGCTGCATCAATGGGTTCTGAAAATATCCCTGGATGCATCTTAAATAGCATAAAACATGCTTTAACCAGTTCCCTAACAGCACTGTTTAATCTCAGCCTTCAAACAGGCTTTGTACCAAGTGAATGGAGAACAGCTACTGTCATTCCCCTGCAAAAGGAAGGACCTTTCACAGACCTAGGAAATTACAGACCCATAAGTTTACCAGCCTCATATGCAAAGCCATGGAAAGACTTATCATGGAATTAATCAATCAGGACATAATGAACCTCCAAACATTGAACCTGTCTCAGTTTGAATTTGGCAAGGGCAGGTGATGCTTACTCAATCTGGTGGATGTTTTTGAAAAGGTCACCACAGCAATGGATGAAGGCAAAATGGGACACACCGCATACTTTGACCTGGCCAAAGAATTTGACACAATTTCCCACTCAGACATAGTAGAAAAGCTAAATAAACTGGGAATAACCCCCTTTGTCACCCACTGGATTGCCAACTGGCTCATAGAAAGGACACAGATAATCAAAACAGGAGAAGTTACCTCCACAAAGAGACCATTCACCAGTTGAGTCTCCCAGGGTTCTGTGCTGGGACCTCTCCTGTTTGGCATCTACTTTTCTGAAGTAAAAGCCAAAACCAAAGGACTCTTTCTGACTAAGTTTGCAGATGACTACATGCTAGGAGCAGTCATTGAATCCCCAAATTACTTAGCCATACCGCAGAAAGGTTTCTCTCAAGTAAATAATAGGTGTTAAAATCACGGTCTGAAACTAAATGCCAAAAAATGCATCATTGTGTCCTTTGGAAGTCATCTACCCCAGGGAACTACCACATTGACAATATGACCCCAGACAGTTGACCCAGTTGTTTGAGATATGTAAAATTAAATGGGCAATGACCTAATTCTTGACCAACACGTGTAAGACAGTCCTTGTATATTGCACAGCTTATAAACAAAGGGACTGTGTCTAAATCTAGTGATGTCATTGTCCTCCTTCATACAGCCCTCATTAGGTCAGTCATTGAATATAGTGCCCCTTTGGCATGTATCTGTTCAAGTGATGCCATTATCCTCCTTCATACGGCCTTCATTAGGTCAGTCATTGAATATAATGCCCCCTTTGGCATGTATCTGTTCAAGTGATGTCATTGTCCTCCTTCATACAGCCATCATTAGGTCAGTCATTGAATATAATGCCCACTTTGGCATGTATCTGTTCAGACATATGCAACATCCGGAACACCCACAGATACCTTACTAAAAGGATACAAGGCCTAAACAACGTGCCCTACATGGACCAACTGAAAGCCCTGTCACTGTACTCAGTATCCTAAAGACTGCTAAGAAGTGACCTGTGTCTGGCATACAAGCATCCTCCAACCCATTACTGATGGATTTTCTGCACATCAGCAAGTTGCATGGCATCAGAAATAATCTGTCTATGGATATAAACATCTTCTGCAACATCAGCAGAATGGTTTGGAGAAACATGTATATTTCATAGAGGATACATCTGCTGTGGAACACCCCCCCCCCCCCAGCCACATAAAACAAAGTTCGTCCCTCTCCATTTTTAAGCTCAACTTAGATCTATAGATGGGAATCAGAAAATGTACCCCAGGACTGCCCCCTGTACTACTAATAGACAGATGTAGCTCCTAAATGGTTTGTCCGATGCATGGGTCCCCCTCCAGTTACCTATAATATTATCAGTTATTCTCATTATGGGTAATGTATAATTATCGACCATGGGATGGGTAAGGCCAATCTCCAACCAAATGGGAAAGTTATTTTGAGCGCAAACAGGAAAAATGGCTAAGCTTAAAATGGTTCACAAGGGCAGCTAGCCTAGTACTTCCAATGAACCTATGAACCTATATGTAGAAATAGCCACCATTCTGTGTGCATGACTGAGCACTCTAATGAAAGCATCCAGCAAGCCATGGCTTCCCCATGGTGACATGTATAACATAGGTTCATAGGTTCATAGGTGTGTACTAGGTTAATGGTCCTGGAGCCTTTACAAGCCTAGCCCAAAAAAATTGCCCAGGCACCGTGCCACCTGATGTTAGTTCACAGTGCCCCTATCCAGCACGGCAACTGGAGTGATCCCTGGGGTGAATTTCTGTTACCCATCCACTCGTCAAGATTTCTCTTGAATTGGGCCAGCGAGGTTCTCTGCTTGATATGAATGGGTAGCTTATTCCAGAGTATGGGCAGTCTTTGGGAAATAAACCCGTCCCTCCAGCATGTTCTGTTAATTGTGGTAATGAGATTGTGATCTCTGGAGCATGTGACACTAGGGCATTGAGATTTCTTTAAGTGTAGCATTTCAAGTAGGGCTGGGCTGGACATGGCTTTGTAAGTCAAGCAGAGGTCACCCCTAGGTACACGATACATGACTGAGAACAGCTGAAGTTTCTTGAGTCTGTCCAAGTAGGGCATGTGTTTAAGGCCTAGGATCCTTTTTGCGAGGTACTTTTGTGGCCTCTCCAGCTGTTGTAGGTGCCTGGTCAGGTACATGCCAAATGGGACAGTATATTCAATGATTGGTCTAATGAGGGATGAATAAAGAGGGATGATGACCTCTTTCTTCCTGGATGTGAAACCTTTGGTTATAAGATCATGGAGAAGGACTTTCTGATCACAGTGGCAATGTGGTGGTTGAAGGACAGGTGGCTGTCGACCTGGGTGCCCAGATCTCTTATGGCTCCTTCAGTGTTCAGTGGGCTCCCATCAATGTGGTAATTCATGGGACCTGAGTTTTTTTCAAAGGGGATAATAACATATTTTTTGGTGTTAAGCTTCAGGTCATGGTTCCAACACCAGTCACTGGTCTCAGAGAGGCCCTTTTGTAGGATGCCTGCATCACTTGGGGAGTTGATAATGACTCCTAGCTTGCAGTCATCAGTGAACTTGGTCAGCCAGAGTCCTTCTGTTTTGGCCTGAACTTCCGAGAAGCCAAACAGGAGAGGGCCCAGGACCAAGGCCCGTGGGACTCCACTCATGACTGGTCGACAGTCTGACTTGGAATCCGCAACTTTCACTCTGTGGGTCCTGTCTGTGAGCCAGTTTTGCAACCCACCTAGTGATTTAAGGATTGATGCCTAGTTTGCTGAGTTTATCAATGATACCTGAGTGGGGAATGTTATCAAAGGCCTTGGCCTGGTCGAGGTAGGCTGTATGCACTGCCTTACCCTCAACCACATCCTTGGTGACTGCCTCAAAGAAGTCAACCAGGTTCAGCAGGCAGGATCTCCCATTGACAAAGACAAACTATGTGGGGGTCAAGAGTTTGGAGATTGCCTATATCTTCGTTAAGCAGGTCCACAATGATGTGCCATAGTTTTGCATACCAGACTTGTCAGGCTAATGGAGCATTAGTTCCCAGGGTCTGTAGTTGCTCCCCCTTTATGGAGTGGGATGACTGTAGCAGTGCACCATTCATTAGGGACATAGCCTGAGGTAAGGCTGTGATTGAACAGGCCACACAGATGTGGTGCTAGTTCATTTTGTAGCTCATGTAGGATGCAGCCAGGGATATTATCAGGCCCCATGGATGCTGAATTCTTGGCTTTGGACAACGCAGCTTTTACTTGTGCCACAGAAATGGTGGGTACCAGGCTTTCTTCTGGTACTGTGATAGGGCCCTTGGGGAGGGGAGAGGGGTAAAGTTGGCAAGATATCAGAATGGCTACCCCAATCCATATTCCGCAAGCCACAAGATAGCCATTTATCCTTTTTTTCTGCATGCAGCTGTCAGCTGTCACCAGCTCCTCTCTTCATTCACCATGTCTATAGACCCAGCAACAACCTACATGAGGCTCTACCCATCTGACATCCAGGACCAGTGAGGAGATTTAGAAAGCTGGTGCTGTGTCATAGTTTTGTCAGTGAGTATGTTCTAACTTCTGCCCCTTCATGGCAGCCTTGTGAAGTTTGAAATCACTGCCCTTGGGAGGTGCATCTGCATGTCTGCACATGTGCAGTCTCCCGACTAACACGTTCACCACTTATGCAGCATGGAGACTGTCGAGTTTGTATGTTATTGCAGTGTTCCTAGTGTGCTGTTCCTTGGAGCAAGTAACAATTCCATGCTAAGAAGAAGAAGTAGGCTTAGGCCTCTGGGAAAGGTTCTCCCGGTAGTGACCTATTATCATTATACTGCGCTTTTGTTGTCCACTTTCTTTGAAATGTGAATTGTTCAACAGTGGACTGTACATTTTGATCTGTTTTATGTCCTTCCAAGTGTTGTCATGCTTTTTTCTTGGGTCATAACACTGAAATTATCATTGCTACTTTTGCAAATGTTGACATCAAGCGGAACAATGATGATAGAATAGTTTTATAGCTATGTTTTCAAGTGGAATTTTAGCTTTGTTTTCAAAAGAAATCATAATAGTAGCATTATTTCTGTAGCTGCATTTTTGACAATCCTAAATGTGTCTGTTTTTTTTATAACCTATGATGTTTACATGCAGCTTTGCATTATATTTCATTATTGCTTTCAACAGCTACAACAGTAGTAGGACTAAAACTGATAATGTAAATTTATGTGTCAAAAGTCAGCAACTGTGTGAGTGTGTGTGTGTGTGTGTGTGTGTGTGTGTGTGTGTGTACGTGCGCACTTTTAATCAAACTCAGAAACCAGAGTTTATTGTCCCCAGCTTGTACGGACATGCCAAGTAAATCATATGTATAGACACTGTAGTTTGTCTCTTTCCAATTAATAGTTCTAACAGCCCACTGTATAATTTATATTATGAATTTATTTTTTCTTGTCACAATATGATGTGTAGGGAGGACTGTCATCACTATAGTCAGAAATAGACTGAAGTCATGGAGTCCCTACTATTCTGCAATTGTAATTGTTTTTTCGCCACAGTATAGTTTGAGTATTGCAGTGCCAAAGTACCGCACAGAAGCCATAGGATTTTACTAATGTTGCCTTTAATCTCTCCCCTCTCCCTTGTTTGTTGTTGGACAAGTATGTGGTACATAGGCCATTGGTGCCAACAGTGTACTCAAAGAAGATGTATTCAGGTGAAAGCATGTTCCTCACTGAGACCTGTAATGGGGTAAACAAAGGCACTAGCTTCATTTGTAATTTCTTATGAAATGTTTGTGGAATTATTCTTAATGCTAATCAGAATGACACTATATACAGCCAATATCACATATATGCTTCTTTTTTATCATAGTAAATAGGTAGAAAAAAACACTTAAAAAGATGTTTTCAGGTTACTGAGTGTCCCTCTAGACCTCTGCCACCCCCCCCCCAGCATTCAGCATCTTCTGGAACTTCTGCTTCATTGTTACCATCATCATCATCCTTTGCAATTCACTAGCTCAGTCTGTTATAAAGTGACACTGTCTTTTACAGTTTAAAAAAATCTAAACATATATTTCAGTTAGAACAGGTCATAAAGGTTATTTACAAGAAAATGTGGCTAGAAAACAAATGTTATCCGGAAAGAGAAAACAAGTGTTATCCATAATGGTTTAATGAGTGGTCAGACCTATTGTGAGCTGTCACTCCTCTTGGTGACATACAGATTCCTGAAGGGGTGAACTCCAACTTGTTTTCAAGACAACAGTAGTCCCCATCTTATTTTAGAAGTCTGTGTTTTAGTCATATGACAAGTGACACTAAGACTAGGTAATATAATTTAAAAATGTACATTAATTCTACTAAAAAGAGACAGCTGCATTACATAATAGATTTCCCAGCTTTGGAACAGACTTCCCAAAAAGGTTAAAGGAAAGCAGCTTTATAAATAAACTAAGCATATATGTATGTAAGTTTACAAGTATGTATGGGTGCTAAGAAACATTCACATGGACTAATGGCAATGAAACTTCTAGAATTCCACTAGGTGACATACTTGGTATTAAACCATGAACCTATGAATCTTCATAGTGTCGTACGGTTCATTCTATTTAATCACTTTTTCTGGACTGGCAAACTGTGAAGATCTATAAATTGTAACATTAGTGGGTTTTTGGTTCACTAGCTTGTTAATCATTGAATCAGCTTAAGCCCAACACAAATGTGTTACAGTAAATGAATGCCCTGGCAATGCAGGTTATCTGTAGCTTTTCAGAGTTCATTAGGGACACATTCTTGGAACCTCCAGCATTTATATCTGTTTTGCACTGTGCTCCCTCTTTCAGAAATGGGGGAGTGGAGAAGCTCATGGTATCTCCATGTCAAAGCTGGGGACGCTGGAAGAAGTTGTGCACCTTTTCCCAGGTATTCCTTGCCACCACCTGATCTAGAGAAATTGTGCAATTTCTTATATCCCTTGAAGCAAGGCTAGGATCCTTAGAGAACATATGTACTTATTATTGAATGTAAGGGCTTGAGTCAGCAATGTTGAGTAATAGTCAGGAAATTTTAAAACATTTAACAGTGTCACAGCTGTACCTCCTGATTGTTTTTCTCACTTCCATTCTCTGCTGATCTAGTAAATAAAATATATGATATGGCACAGTCTCTGAACAAATATCCCGATATTCATAAAAATACACAGTTGGTGTTTGAGACATTACCGCCTTTTTTACTAAAGTAAGCATTATTTGAACAGTGATGACATGAATGAAGATAACCTGAAGTAAATAATTCAAGCACAAGTTTAGGTGACTAGCATACTCAGATTTTAACACTGAAAATAAGTAAAAAAGTACTCTTTGCCAAATGCAACACTTGATATATATATTACTGGTAAGACTACTTTATGAAGTCAGAATTCCAATGAGATTTTTAGCAGAAATGGTTATGAAGTGCTAATTAGCTTATCATGAAGTATTAAGTTCAATTCCCTCAGTCTTCACTTGTAAACTCAGTAGATCTAAGCAAATCACTTGACCAGATAGCACTTTAAGGTCTGCCATGAAAAAAATTACCTTGGTTCCTAGTAGGCTTATCTGATTAACAAATGAATAAAAAAGTAATAAAGGACTGCTAGGTTGTT
>NC_056738.1:40545804-40570804 GCF_019279795.1 Protopterus annectens
CCAGCAATTCTAACCATGTGGGTTCTGTCCTTGAACCAGTTTGCAACCCATCTAGTGACATAGGGGTTTATATTTAAGCTGGTGAGCTTATCTATAATGCCCGAGTGGGGTATTGTATCGAAGACTTTTGCGAGGTCCAGGTAGGCTGTGTGGACCACCTTCCCCTTGCCAATGGCCTTGGTGACTGTTTCAAAGAAATCAACCAGGTTTAAGAGGCAGGATCTGCCCTTAACAAAGCTGAACTGGGTAGGATCTAGTGTCTGTAGGTCCCCAATATCTTTATTTATGAGGTCCATGATGATCCTTTCCATAGCTTTGCAAACCAAGCTAGTCAGGCTTATGGGGCGATAGTTTCCAGGATCCGTTGAGGCACCACCTTTGTGGAGAGGGACCACTGTTGCTGTACGCCACTCTTTGGGTACATATCCTGTAGTAAGGCTGAGATTGAACAGTAGTTTTATGTTTGGGTTTAGCTCTTCTTGGAGTTCATGTAGGATGCAGCCCGGGACACCGTCTGGTCCCATTGATGCTGTGTTTTTTTGCTTTGGAGATGGCAGCTCTTAGCTGAGCATCTGAGATGTCGGGGGGCAGCACTCTGCTGGGATAAATATTTGCCCTTTTGGTGGGGATGGGGGGGAGAAGTTTGCGCTGAACCTGTCAGCTAGGATGTTGGCAATGTCTGTGGGTTCGGTGTATTTTTTGTCATTTTGGACTAATACTGAGCATATCTGGGAATTCCCACCCAGGTTCCTAACATAACTAAAGAAAGCCTTGTGATTATCCTTAGTGTCCTGTGCAATTTTTCTCTCAAAGCTGGCCTTAGACGATTGTATGAGTGCCCATAGTTTTTTGCTAATACTGATCAGAGATGCCTTCCCTTTTTGGGATTTTCCTCAATCATGTAGTAGCTTCCTCCTTCTATTGTATAGTTTGTTTATGGCTGGGGTCCACCAGACAGGACGTCTGCCTTTGGAGGATTGGGTCTTGGTTTTATTTGGGATTGCATGATCCATGCATTCCTGAAGGTGTTCATAGAATGCGTTTATAAAGGATTCTGCAGTCTGGGCCATATTTTTCACAGGCCTGGGGGCTTTGAAGGATTCCACCTCAGTTTTGAGGAGTGTGAAATTTGCTTTAGAGACGTTTTTCATGTGGTGTTCAGGGCAGGGGGTGGAGTCGGGATGTGAATATCCAGTGAGATTAGTTTATGGTCTGATCTTACCAGTGAGGGATACACTTCTGGTCTGGAGCATAAAGTCCCCATGTTGGTGATGATCAGGTCCAGTATGTTTTCCCCTCTTGTGGGAGTGGTAACAAGTTGTTCCATAGCATTTGAGTTTATAAATTCTAGGAACCTTTGGGCTAGGGTGTTGGAGCTAGAGTAATGCTCCCAGTCTATGTTTGGGTAGTTGACGTCGCCCAATATAATGGTGTTTGGAGAGACCTTGATATTTTCCAGTGTTCTCAGGAAGGTCGAGTGGAGTTCCTGGGTTTGGGAGGGTGGTCTGTAGCAGGCTATAAACTGGAAGGCAGTTTTACCCACTGTTAGTTGCACATGGATAGTCTCTGATGCTTCGTGCTGTGCCACCAACCTGGAGGTGTGGGTATCTTTGACGAATATTGATACTCCCCCTCCTTTTGTGGTACGGTCCAAGTTTTGGGGCCGAAAAACATGGTATGAGGTATAACCTGGTAGTGCTGGGGTGCTCTCGGGAGCCTTGAACCAGGTTTCTGTTACTGCACAGATATCGATGTTCTCCATGCTAAGGAGAGTTTTGAGTGCATGCATCTTGAGGTTTAGACTTCTGGCATTGAGTAGCATCACTCTTAGTTTCTTATCCCTTGTGATACCCATGGAGGTGGGTTTGTCTTTTGAGCTTTGCCTAAAAAAGGCACTATGGGGGTAGCAAGAGCCTTTGCCAACATCCAAAAGCCCAGGGGTGACAGGTGCAAGCCGTCCTTAGCGAAGCATCGTGGCTTGTCGAGCATGTCATCCCAGGCTGACATGCATTGGATCCCCTTTGAATGACACCAATACTAAAGCCAATTGTTGAAATTGATCATCTTGTCTTCATATTGTGGCATCATTCTTGGTGAGGGTAAGATGCTACTCAAGGTCAGGGTCATACCGACCTGGGCTACATGCTCAGAGAGCTCCTCTATGTCTCTTTTCATGTAGTCCAGGGAGGTACATCTCAGGTCATTCACACCAGCATGGACAATGACTGAGTCATATTTATACTTGCCTTGGAGTGACCTGAGTGCTTGTGTTATGTGGCGGATCCTAGCGCCTGACAGGCAGCTCACCATGACCTTCACCTTGTTCAGCCTGGTCAGCAGGACGTCAGTGTGCCTTACGATAGAGTCACCTATTACAAGTGCATCAGGTATGTTGTTTAGCCTTAAGGGCTGTGACTGTTCAGCACACTGGCTTTGTGAGCTATGTGTTGCACAAGTTTTGTTTTGGGGTAGCGGTTGCTTGGGTGTCTGCTTTGGAGGTCTCTGCTGCTTAGGCAGATTTTTATTTAGAGCCTCCGAGTATGTTTTTGTGTGTTTATATGTTTGGTTTGCTGTCGTGGTAGGTCTATGTGAGATTGGAATTGTAGTGAGTGTGGTTTCCTTCTCCTCCTGACTGGTTTCGCCAGTACTGAGTTGAGAGAGCTTAGCCTCCAGTATGGCTATATGGTTGCATCTCTCACATGTGTTGGAATTTGTTGGGAGGAGGAGAGGGTTGTCTGTGTACATGAGGCAGTTGTAACATTGCCTTGAGATTCACCAGCTGGACCGGAGAGGAGATTGACAACTGACCTTTGGACATGCTAGAATAGTATTGGGAATTCCTTTATAATTGAAAAAAAAGGGCCAATGAGGAACGAGGTACTCAAGGGGATTTTGTGAGGGTGTAGTGCTTTTAATATTTTAGTGCTGACTTATATAATTGCTTTAGTGAGCAAGTGCCAGGTAACTTAAATGCAATGTGTTTCAGGTAACTTAAATGCAAAAACAACAAACAGTAACTGTCTTTCAAGTGAAACAAAGAAATAAGTACATTAAGGAATGCAGATATCACTAGCGATCCACAGAAGCGCTGAAAAGACACGTTTTAGGTGGAATTAGCGTTTCAGGGAAATAACAAGCAAACAAACAAGCAGCATACAAATAAAGCTAGATTCAGCAGGTCTGGATCTAGTCTGCTACAGCAAACAAGGTGTACCAATTTCAGTAAGAAACAGTTCAAATATGCAGGCACTATAAGCCTTTAACCAGAAATTCCCAGCTCAGAAGGGCAAAGTCCAGCCTCTCCTCCCACAAGAGTGCAGACCACGAACCCTTTTAATGTAAAATAACTGGCCTGAAGCCCAAGTGCTTAAACCAGAATTAATACACTTTTACAATAACAGACACTGAGCCCTCAATCAGCAGTTCCCAACTTAGAAGGATGTAAGCTACCTTTTCTGCCACTACAGTGCAGACCACAAACCTTCTTAATGTAAAACAACTGGCATGAAGCCTAAGTGCTTAAACCAGAATTAATACACTTTTAGAATAACAGACACTGAGCCCTCAATCAGCAGTTCCCAACTTAGATGGATGTAAGCTACCTGTCCTGCTACCACAGTGCAGGCCACAAACCTTCCTAATGTAAAACAACTGGTCTGAAGCCCAAGTGCTTAATCCAAAAGACTTAGAATGATAGCTACACTTTAATCAAGTTACTACCAAGCAGTAATAAATACAATTGAATACTTTAAAGAATGCCTGGATTAGTGCTCAGGTTATACAAACAAAGCTAGATTCAGCAGGCCTGGATGTAGTCTATGCTACAGCAAACAAGGTGTACCAATTTCAGTAAGAAGCAGTTTAGATATGCAGGCGCTATAAGTCTTTAACCAGAAATTCCCAGCTAGAAGGGCAGAGTCCAGCCTCTCCTCCCACAAGAGTGCAGACCACGAACCCTTTTATTGTAAAACAACTGGTCTGAAGCCCAAGTGCTTAAACTAAAAGGCTTAGAATGATTTACACCAAGCAGTAATAAATACAATTGAGTACTTTTAAGATGACGCAAAAGCAAAATAAAGTAGGAAGAAACACAAATACAGTAAAAGCAGATTTTTTTTTTTTTTTTTTTTGAGTGAGCAAATGAGATGGGCCCAGGAGTTACAGGACAGAAACAAGTGCAAATGCAGGCCTTCAAATCAGAAGGTTGAAAGAGATGGAAGACCGCCCAAATGGCCAATAACTACGAATTCTGGGCCAGAACTACTCCTTATGTGGTAGACAGGTTACCTAGTGCTTACCACTACCACTAATAAGCTAGAAGGCTTCCCTCCAACACAGAAAGGCTTGGGGGCTCAGAAGCTTACAAATAGTCCTGGATACAGCAAATCTGTATCTGGAACACTAATTACAGGAAAGGTAGGAAACAGGCTTACAATTTTTTTTTTTTTTTCAGAAAAGTAGCAAAAACAGTAGTAAAAACAATTCACATGCAGTGCAAGCTGGCACACTTGAGTATGTAGCAATATTAGTCCACACACAGTTTGAAAAAAATGTAATTAAATTAAAAAGGACTAAAAGCAAGTTCAGAAAGGGTTTATTAGGTAGAATGCGGTAAAGAGATGGGACTGGGGGAGTGTCCTAGATCAAATCTACAGTGGGGCGGGCACTGCAAAAGCCACCAAATTTAAACTACAACCAAGAACAGGGGAGGGGGGGTGGGAAAGACGGTTTCAACAGAGATGTGAAGAATCACAGTGCAAATTATAAAACCCAAAAAATATATACTGATCTCTGTATATTTGCAGAACACTAAGACAACAGATATCTAAGCAACAATTTAGCTCTATAATACAGAATAATGCAGAAAAATATACTCAGCTCTATATATCTGCAGAAAATATTATGCTTTACAACATCGCTGACAGGAGTCAGTCAGCAGTCAGGCATGACTTTAAAAAATAATATGAATACCTGTTCTAAAATAAAATATTATTAAAGATGAAAAGGAATGTCTGGTGAACATTGGCAGTAGACCATGTACCACACAGCATAGCCCACAGATATCACTGCGGGCACCAGTTATACTGTGTTTTTTATAACAAAATGAGACACTAACCTGAATGTCATGGTCCATAATTCTAGACTAAGTGCTACCTCTCTACCTGAACAGCCATATGCCTTGCACAAGCCTGCCACATGGTATCCCTTACTACTGCTGCTGCTGGCTGGTCACCATTAGTCATAGTAGGACTGGAACTGGAAGCTGCAATGACAGCATGGGTCACTTCACCATCAGAGTGATGATTGACCATGTTATGCAGAATGCAACTTGCAGTAAACATCCTGCATGCAGTTGTGGGGTCATATTATTCAGGCACCTAAAATGACTCTTTAAGTGGCCAAAGACCCTCCTGATGACAATATGTGTCAGGAACAGAGCTGTGCTGTTGGTCTCTTCTGCAGCAGCAGCACTTGAATTTTTCACTGGTATCATGATCTGTGGCTGCAGTGGGTATCCAGCATTATCTGCACTGATATCATGAGCCGTGGCTCCAGTGGGTATCCAGCATTATCTGCACTGGGCATCCTGCCATGCAGGAAGAGGCAGCAGAGTGAGTTAGTGTGCCAGATATAGGAATTGTGTGCACTGCCAAGATGCTTGGCAGATATTTTGGTGATGCATCCCCATGCATCACACGCATTACCTAGCAATTGATGAAATGATAGCCCTTCCTATTGTGGTATTGCTCCCCCGTGGACCAGTTGGAGCCCTAATTGCAACATGTGTGCAATTTATTACAATGAGCACTTCAGGGAAATATGCCACCCTATAAAATGGCACTCATAATCCAGGCTCTGTTCTGAAGTGACACCACAAGATAGATGTACTGATCCACGTGTGCCACGAGTACATCCGGGAACTGTTGATGCATCCTTAAGGCAGAAGTCTGTGAGATACCCAGTGTGTCCAAAGTCTGTCTCTAGAAGGTCCCTGTGGAAAGTATAGTGAGAGGTATACATATCTTTGTATCTACAGGGATAGGAAGGTCATACCCCGCATTGGGGGGGGGGGCATACATACTCACTAAGACCATTATATTATCCCTGTCCATTCTGAACCTATCAAGTATCTCCTGATTGTCAAAATTATAGTGAGTGATTCTTGGCTTATAGCTCCTCCTTTTTGGCCAGCAAACACTGCTTGGTGCAAGCAGTTTTGGGTCAGCCAAGACAGGCAGCTCACACTAGCAAATAGCAAATCTAGTAGCAAGTGATAGCATCATTACTGATTCCTGGATACTAGTGATAGCATCATTACTGATTACTGGATACATGAAACCAAAATCATAGCAAGAAATAAAGCATGGGACAATTGGCACACCACCAAAGACCCACCTGACCATATTAACTAAGGAATGATACCAAGAAAGCCACATTGTTAGACAAAAAAAAGTCTATCAACACCTTCAGCAAAAATACCAGAACAAACCTCAAAAACTTTGGGCAGGCATAAACAAACTGCTCCACCCTGGCCAAACCTCCACCCCCACCCTCTCAACTTGTGACCTTAAAACTCCAGAGGAAACTGCTAACGTCATTAACAATTTTTTTACCAAAACCATCTAATCACTAGCTAGCCAACTACCCCCCACCAGCTCCTTTCAAAACTCCTCCACAACCACTACCCCACTCCCTTTCACTTTCCAACCTGTATCTACATCGACCATCAGATCTGTAATTAACAAACTAAAGCCCACTACCCTGGCAGCTGATCTCCTCCCACCAGAATATTTACAAAAAGGGGCAGATGCCATTGCATACCCTGTTTCAATCATAATGAACTGCACCTTGACTGAAGCCACTATCCCCTCTCTCTGGAAGGTTTTCCATGTCATTCCCCTTCATAAAGGAGGGAATTCTTTAGACCTCTCAAACATCCGACCAATAGCCATACTATCACCACTGGCCAAAATTATGGAAAAGTGCATCAACAAACAATTACTGCACTATCTCACCCAAAATAAACTACTGGCCAATTCTCAGCATGGCTTTAGGCCACACCACAGCACCACATCAGCCCTCCTATCCTTTTCTAACTCTATCAGCACCAATCGACACAATAACAAATTTACCTTAGCTCTCTTCCCAGATCTCTCTAAGAACTTTGATATGGTCAATCACCAACTGCTTCTCCATACCCTGAAGGAACTGTCACTGAATAGTAGCTCTATTAAATGGTTCCAATCTTATCTGTCTGATAGACAACAAGCTGTTTTATGGCAGAATACCCTATCCACATGTCTACCCATTACTCTAGGAGTCCCCCAAAGCTCCATACTAGGACCACTACTCTTGTCAGTCTTTATCACTGACCTACCCACCATCACTCCCAAGGCCACCTGCATCCAGTACGCGGATGACTCTACTTTAATCTGCACCACCTCCTCCTCAACTGAGCTTATGACCCTAACCCAGAATACTTTCAATGATGTAGAAAAATGGTTTGCAAACCGCCAGCTTCTATTAAACCCCAACAAAACTAAACTGCTCATCATTTCCCTCACCTGCAAATCCTCCTCACCATTCTTTACTATAAGTTCCAACAATGGCACAATCATATCCCCAGATACTCACACAAAACTCCTGGGCGTCACAGTCGATAACGCCCTAAAATATGATATCCATGTCAATCAAACCATCAAATCTGTCAACAAAAAACTGGGCTTCCTATATAGGATCAAACCCTTCCTCACTCCTTTTGCAAGAACCACTGTCATTTCGTCCCACCTACTATCTACCCTCTTCTATGCCTTCCCCCCTCTTCACTAACCTGAACCAAGCCACCCTTACCAAACTTGCTAGTTGTTACAACCATATTGCTACCTCTAGGACCCACCATTGTATCAGCTTAGCTCAACTAGGATGGCTGGAGTGGACCAGTCTTCTCCAATACAACCAGCTTATAATAACCAACAAAATACTATATCAACCTGAAAAAACACCAGCACTAAATAAGATCATCAAACCATACAGCAACCTGAGGTCACTACGCTTTGCTGACAAACTGCTGGTACAAACAACTAAGAGCATAAATGTGGCTGGAGACTCTCTATTCGCCATCTCAGTAGGCAAAACTTGAAACATGCTACCTGCCGAACTTACTCACCAATCCTCCTTAACCCAGTTCAAAAAAAGCCTCAAACTACACTTCCAACAGCATTGGCAGTGTCCCTGCTTAAACCCCGACTAATCACTACCTGCTGTTCCTGCAAACTCTCCCTAAGCATTTCAATCATATACTCTAATAAGTGTATGAATTCTTGAAGGGACGTAGCCCATAACTGCAAATATTATTGTCTGAAATTGAAGCCGCATGATTTTGATGTTGTCTGCTATGTTTTATCTATGTTTGTAACCCTACTGAAAACTGCATATTATACTTATCGCTAAATGTTTCTATTGTTCCTAATGTATTTGTACTCTGCTTTCTGGAGCTTTTCTCCACATGCCTCTGCTGAAAATGGACATATATCCAGTCGGACTTTCCCGATAAAAAAATGTAAAATATAATAAATAAATAAAATAAAGTAGATTGAATAGGTGCAATTCTGCTCTTTATAATGAATCTGCAGACAGCATGGAAAAGTGTGAAACTCTGACTATGAAATGCAAGTAGGTAGTAGAAGGCTTCATTACCATATGATGATTTGCATCATTTCTCATTTGCATCTCATTATGACTTAATTTGCTTATCCTTATTTACAGTCATCGCATGTTAGCGTAAGTGGCCTGTATGAATCATGGATTTGCTGCGCTCATTCATTGAAAGCGTGGATATCCTTTATGCTTTCATGTAATGACTATGAATACCACCCTAAATTTGTCATTTAAAAAGCAGTGCAGATCCTTTCTCTGGACTAGTTTGACATCTTCTAAACCCCTCTCTTAGAGCAAATAAGAGGAGTCTGTAGTCCTTCCCTCTGTCAAGTGCGTGTGCTGGAGTCTCTGGTTTCCTCCAACATCTTAAAAGTCGACTGACACTTGAAACAGAGTCTAAATTGCCCATAAGAGTGTTTGTGCATGTGTTTGTGTGTGTGTGTGTGTGTGTGTGTGTGTGTGTGTGTGTGTGTGTGTGTGTGTGTGTGTGTGTGCTTGTGCACCTTACAAATCCCGTCCTGGACTTGGTTCTCTGCATAACACCTGTTGATGGTAAGGATAAGATCCAGCTCCCTGTGACTTTAATGGGATAAATTAGGTATCAGAAAATAAAAGTATGAATGTATAATTTATTCAGCAGTTTTATGTTTTGTTATTTTTCTAGTTGCCTCTGAGTTGTCATCAAAGATCTGACATGACTTAATGCTATGTTCTGACTTTATCAGTTAGCACAATCATTTGATTATAGTATCCTGTTATTTTATTATTATTATTATGATATACATGCTCACAATTGTGCTAACTACTGTCACATGAGTAGGTGCTGGAAAATAATTAGTAGTTAATCACACTCCCCTCTCTTCTTCATTTTTTTTCTTTTCATGACAAAAGCTGAAATATGTATGCACTTTCATCTTTATTGACTGATCACAAACTTATCATGAATGAAAAATCTTGGTGGGTGATTCACATATCTCGGGAGTAAGAAAAGTGCACTGTGATAACAGCAAACTAACCTAAGGACATAAACTATACAATTTAAGTCTAAAATGCCTCATGCCACCAAACTGCACTATAACGTTCCTGCAGCCCCATTTCCCTGGAAATAGTGACAAGCCAGATAAAACTGCAGAAATGAAAGGATGTGAAACATTTGGAGCAGAGAGCTTGCACAAACCTAGGACAAATATTAAATATATATTCTCTTTTAGACACTCTTGTACTTGACCCTGATGATAACTACACCCTTATTTTATAGGAAAATGTTTTCTGCATCATTTGAAAACATTGCATTATCTTCTGAGATTTCTGTTTTATGTTTTATTCAAGTTTCTGAAGTAGAGGAAGATGAGGAAGATTATGAAGATCACCAAGAAGACACAAGGCATGAGGCGGAATCTCCACAAGGAACAGAAGGTTAGCAGAATGAAACAGTGCTAAAACTGGAGTAATATGCAAGGTGCTAAGCCTTAAACCTAGCACAAAATGATAAAATACACCTCTGGTGTGCTTATTAGAAACATGCTTGAAAAATGACAAAAGTTAGATAACACCTTGCATGGATGCATTGTACTGTAGAGATACACTCATTTTTTCTGAAACCTAACATAGCTTGGGAAGTAACGAACATGCCATAATGGCTTCACATCGATGGAGAATGGCTGTAGTTATTTCTGATGTATGTTTTAGATATTTATGTATCACCATTCAGAACACCATGTCAGAATCAGGAAGCTGAGCTCTTGAATTTTTTAATTTTGTCATAGGGAGGGTAGATTTCAACAAAGGTATTCATTAACATTCTAGTTCCTGGAGATCCACAGTCATAGCATTCTGTATCAGCTACACCCAGACTCACCTGTTCACTGGTTAATTTGTCTGTGGTGGATGTTTAGAAACTGCAAATTCACCCAGGGAGTTTCACCTGTATCACTCTTGGACAGGGGCAGTAGTTGTTGACTTAGTTCTGCTTAATACCCTGATATTCTTGAGAACAGGGGTTGTACTTGGCTAGGCTTGTAAGGGCCTTAGGGCCATTATCCTAGTAACCTCCTATGATCTTATGATCCTAAAAACAGGTTATAAGTCCTGGGAAGAGTTGCTTCTAACTGGGGAGCTGAAGAATAAAGAAATAAAATAGTTTAAGCTCATAGGAGGGGGAGGGGAGGAATAATTCGCAAACGACTGTGTATGAATTTTGCAGTCATACCCAGGGAATTATGGGCAGTAATGTGGTAATAGTAATAGTACATTACCATAGTTAGGAAACATTAACCCTGCTACAACAGTTTATTATTATTATTGCAAGTCTGGTGATGGTTCCTCCATTATCCCGATGAAAAACTAACGACACAATAAAATCTTTATCCAAAACAGGGAGTCGACCCTTGGGGGTTACAGTGTGTATATTGGGCTTATCCTCAAAATAAGTACTGTAACCTTTGTCAATAGTTTGTATTTCATATACTTAGGCTGTGCATTTGGCAAGGAAGATTGACTATTTAGACTGATAGTTATCGCCTCATGCCTGCTGTACTGCATGGGAGAAAATGAATGCAAGCCACATTAGCTTCATATTTAGCGACTTACCTGTTCTCTCTCACAAACTTTAAATACCAAACAGCTAACAAAGCTTCACCATCTTAAAAAGTCATTCAACCACTTAACAAACTATAAAACACAGAAATACTCAAACAATAAATAAATGTATGATACATAATTACATTAAAAAGCAACAAAATCACATGTCCCAAATCAAATGCATCACTACGTCTGCATAGAATAATAATAAAAAAAAAAACAGAAATCAGGAATGTGATACAAATTAAGCACACTTTAGGGCAATAAATCACTAAAACATATTTAAGTACACCACCCGATCAGCATCACTACAAGGCATCCAAACTCATTGTGAATAGCATTCTGATGAAAGTGGCAGCACGATTCCCACAAATAGACAATAAAGCAGTGTAGGAAAAAACATGAAGTAAATGACACGAAGAAAGACCAGCTAGTTCAACTTAGCAAAAGAAAACAGATAGTCAGCCATTCTAACCTAGCTGCCATAACACACATATCCATATGCATGCATGGATATGCACACATTCACACACACACACACACACACACACACACACACACACACACACACACACACACACACACACACACACACACACACACACACACACACACACACAATAAATAAAAACAACAAATCTTTAGCACCGACAAAATATCCTCTAATAATTAGTTGTGATTTTGCATTTTGTTGACAGAGACTATAAGAGCTGCAGTTATCAGAAATCAAACCAACACATGGATAATCATAAGGACTATAGGGGGGAAGGGTATGTGTTGTCTATAGGGGAAGGGTATGTGTTGTCTATAGGAGAAGGGTATGTGTTGTCTATAGGGGAAGGGTATGTGTTGTCTATAGGGGGAGGGTATGTGTTGTCTATAGGGGGAGGGTATGTTTTGTGAGAATTACTCCTACATATTTGATATAAGGAGGTAGAATAGATGAGGAAGGTAGTAAGGAATGCTTATGGGAGGGATTTGGGGAATATGAAAGTTTGCACTCACACACAAGAAAACATAAAATGTAGAAAAATGGGGTGGTATTGACACAAAAGAGATCGGACAACAGTAGATGAACAAAGACATAGGGTGCAAACTTTGTGATGAGGAGGAATGGACAACAAATGCAGTATGGGGAGTGACACACAAGGTGAGGCAATGCATAGCCTGGGGATAGGACAGAGTACATGGCAGATGCCACACTGGCCTAGAAGCCAACCCATACAGACATCCATCACCTTCTTGGATGACTTCATATGCAGGCTGTGCCTATGGTGGCCAAATAGTTGATCTTGTTCGTCATGCAACTCACCCAGCCATGCCAGGAGGTGTTTTGTGGTTTAGAGGTAGATATCCAGCTACTGTCAAACCTAAGATATCACCAGCATGCACAAGTGATGTCAACTGACCACAGAGGACCCCTCTAGGTTACTATCATCAAGATCCTCCTGTCTGCTCTTGAATAGTAGCCACAGATGTGACCTGGGATTTGTCCAGGTACATTTCATCAGGGGGACCTCATTCCTCTGCTAAGGTGCAGAGAGACAGGTCTGGATGCCACTGTTGGCTGAGGTGACCACTGTCATTCCTCTGCTACACTTGGACTCAGAAAAGGAAGAGGAAAAAGAGAATCCATTAACACACAGATATGTTACACATGCTATTAAGAGATATACGTTGCAGTAGTGCACATGGCATATGGACCTCACTGCCAGGACAGGCGTTCTGGCCTCCTGTGGCATCCATCCATTTTAGCTCCCTGTTCATCAAACGAGTAAAACAAAGTAGAGAGACTATAGTACAGTCCTGGTCCTGGAAAAGTAAAGGGGGGGTTAATACCTAGAGTAAAACACTGTCTGTCTGTCTGTCTGCTCCTAACATCTCACTGGCTACATAGATTAGGGTGGCACAACATACCTCTCTGTAGTGATGACAAAACTCATCACCAGAACATGATGCCAGTAATATCACTCAACATCTTGGTAAGCTCATATGCCAGGTATCAGACTTATACAAAAGGCCATCATAATGGTCCAGCAGGTGCTTCTGGAAGTCTGTATGGAGGAAGAAGAAAATAATCTTCAGATACCATATAGCAGCCCAGCAATCTGCAACATCTGAAGCTGCTATTGTCACTCAAACAGGCCTACTTCAGGAGCACAATGATAACCCGCATGAGCATGGAAGGATGTTGAGACCTTGCAGGATGCATGTCATGGTGCAGCAATGATCTCACAGGTGTCATACATTCACATGTACTGTATACCCTAGTATGACAGGGTCAAGCAGGTGAATGCTGCTAATGTTACTATCATTGTGTTTTATAATAGTGATTCTAAGATAGCTGTAACAGTGAACACCGCATTAACATAACTGCCATGCTATGAGGCCTGAAGTAACATGATAAAAAGTGTCATCATCATACTGAGATAGATCACTTTACTATGAGTAACTGTGTACACAGGAGCTCACTTCATCAGGACATTGGAGTTTCAAACAGGTAAAACAGGCATTTTGAAGGATACAAGGCACCTTGTAATGTAATCCTGCACTGAACATGAACAGGGTGATAGAGGAACTGCTGTATGTAGATGTGGAAACTCACCAAAGTGCTATGACCCACGTGTATCAGGCTGTGAGTGAGAGGGCATACCGGTGGCAATGCACAGAAAAGGCATGATGTGTCACATAGGATGTGATAGTCCTTGTATACTGGCTGAGGCATGGCATTGCATACAATGGGGAGGAGGACAGGGTGTGCAGTGTATTGCAAGTATTCAGTATACTGGCGCAGAAAGGATGTAGTGATAAGTCAGTAGGTGCAGTATATTTAGGAAAGGAGTTAGTGTCACTGCATTACAGGGGACAGCAAAGAGGGCACCTTGGGACAGCATACATTCATATGATATGGTGCATGCACATGCAACCATGCATGCACTCTTACTGGTTTGTGTAATACACAGATGAAAACATGTTGACATAGACCTGTCAGAATCGCAACAACTGGAAAAGTTCACTACTGACAAGACTGATGTATTACTGCAGGCCCTCTGCAGACATGGCAAGTGCATCCTGGCTAAACGTAGCATGGACAAGCATTTTTATGAGCAGGTGTATCAGGGAGTGATACAGACATCAGAGATGTGGATGGCCACAATCTATACCAGGTTTGGCTATGGGTAACCAGTATGATATTGCATGCCAGGAACAAGGCATGGGACATTGCCAAAGACATGCCCCCCACAGGAAAACCAACACAGAGGAATCTGACAGAGTTGTAGGAGTTCATAATGTCCCTTTCAGGAGAAGGGGTGAACCCTCATACCCTGTGGTGGACTTGATGTGAGAAGGGCATTGGGTGTCTGCAGCAGGATCCACTGGTTAATTTATTTATTATTTAACATTTGTTTACCAGGAAAGTCCAACTTGGAATGAGCCACTTTTCAGTGGATGCCCAGGGAGAAACTCTCCAGATGCAGGAATAGCTGTCATATACAGTGCAATGTACATGAAATAGGTCTTATTCAGCAAGAGGCTTCTGCAGCTCTATCCTCCAGGTACCTCATGTCTGCAGCTGCAATGCCATGCACAGTAAGTTATGTAGGCACCCGTATGGTATTTGCAGATTCTTTCATATAACAGTATACCTGCTGCGAAGCTGAGGGGTTCCATTTGTTACTGTGCTGCTACAGGAGTATTGTTTTCATGCTTTCACAGTATCTACTGGTAAAGTAAAAAAAATCAGCAAACTTTTTCCTTGGCTTGAGAAATTTCACACTTTCAATCTCTAGGAGGCTGAGAAGCTGCTGGTAAAGCAATACCCAGCTTGAGTAAAGTCTAACAGTTATCTAACAGTTACAGTCTCAGCATCTAAAAAGAGCCACATGCCGTCACAAGTGACCTTTAACTAGATTTCCTGATGTATTTGCATGGTTCTAGAAAATAAAAATCACTGCTCAGTTCTCAAAACAGTTAATAGGCTTTCAGTTCAGCAAAGACATAAATAGTAGTAATACACAACTTCCGTAAACGAGGACCCAAACTTTCAGTGACCATATCTCCATCCATTAGTGTTATGTCTAGTTTTCTGATTCATAAAAAAAAACATAAATACCACCTAGGAAACACCACAGAATGTAACCATTACAAAAGCAGTGAAATAACTTATTTTCAGTATAATTAAACTATCCCTGGGATTAATTAATGTCTACACTAAGTGTACACTCTTCTGAGTGAACAGGCAACACAAGCATAACTCATACCCTCTTCATCCTAATTTTAGTTCTCGTCTGATTTTATTGCAGCCTTAAATATCGAGGAGGATTCATAAAAGTTACGACAAAGTGGAGACTACATGTACGCTTAGTGTAATCTTTCTGAGTAACTAGTACACGCAAAACATGTGGTAGGGATGTTCTTGAATACAGATCATGTACACTTAGTGTAATGTCTTCTGCATACAATGTTCACAAATTAAACCTAGTGTCATCCCTTAAATTGTGATAACAGTCTTAACTTTCTCTTTCCCCTCCTTCATTTCCTTAACTCTTCAATTCCTTCTCTGTCATTAATTTCCCACATACTAGAGTCTACTATTCATCAATGAACACACTGGATCAAACTGGAACCACTGGAACAAACTCCCAATTCATGTAAAACAGCGCTCCTCAATGACCTTATTTTAGCATAACCTGGGCAACTGGATGAATGCAAAACCATAAATTTACACCAGGAGTGTCACCTGTATCCCTCTTAGACAGGGACAGCCAGTACTGATCTTAGATTCACATGCAAGCATAGACTCTATATCGTAGTCCATAAGGGAACCAGAGTATAACATTGCTAGGCTTGTATTGACCTTAGGGGCAATAGCCTAGTAATCTCCTATGACCCTATGATCCTTTGATCCTACAAATGCATGACATTATTATCCTTTATTTTCTGTGTTCTCTGAGAAAATCGTTTTTTCCTATGTACATTGCTTGAATTTAATACTTTAAAATACTTTATGTTGCAACTTTGCTTACCATTTGAGAAAAAATACATTACCATATGAGAAAAATGCATTACATTAAATAATTTCCACAGTAGCCTTTTAAAATAATCATTCTTGGTTATTCATCTTTTTGGTTGATAAACTATTACTTAACCCAACCCAGACTAAGCATATAAAGAAATTATGTGAAATAAAGAACCTTCTTAAACTCAGTGGATGACTTTACCAAGTACTTTCAAAACAAATACAGCAGTTAGTTTCAACATGTGCTATTAAATATTAACTTTATATTCATTCTCAAGCATTTCTCATGTATCAGACATAATTTGTTTATACACACATCGATTAAACTTACTTCTAAGACCATTACCAATATATCACAATTAAACCCTGCAGATTTGAGAAAAACACTAATATATTTCAAACTTTGCAAGTACTAATAGATCAATACATTTAAGAAACATTAACTATTTCAGGGATGAACTGCCTTCTCCAGTCTCATATGAGCTTCTTCATGGAACAAATGCAGAGTTTGTATTATGCCATATACTCATTTAATTTATTAGCATATCAAGTAATTAACAGTGCTTCTTAAATTCACTTACTCTGAAGTGCCAGCTTGTAGACTTCAACTAGACACTGTTACACAGACACACACACACACAAACACACACACACACACACACACACACACACACACATATATATATATATATATATATATATATATATATATATATATATATATATATATATATATATATATACATACACACAGTTTTACAGCTCTTTTCAAACAAATGCATTCAAGAAACATTACTTTTCTAGTTTGTAAGCTGCCTGTTATGACCTCACAAAAGCTCCAGGGATCAGTAATCGGTGAGATGAAGGTCTTGTGAGCTGGGTATAACACAGAGCAACAAGACACAATGATCTTAACCTTGTACCAACTCCTTGTATAACTTCTTCATGAATCTTAGCCATAATGTTTTGTAGACACTATATTAGGGAAATATTTACAAACTGTCCTTAAGACTTTGCTTCTTGTTGCAAAGAAACTGTAATTTCTACATCTTTAATTGCTGTGTGAAAATTCTCAGTCTTCCTCTGGATTAATTAACATAAGGCACAGCAACATTCCTACTAAAGCATACCTTTGTTATTATATTATTATATTGCTTACATGTTTACTTTTCTGTGTCTCAGAAGATTAATCCTTGCTGTTTTAGTGTGGTTCTTTACATGTCAATACACACTGGAGATTATGTAAGTAACAGAAATGGTTGAAATCTACAGACATTTCAGTTTGTTAATCAGGATAAACTATAAAGAATGGGCCTTTCTAAATGTGAGTATAACTTTCAGAGGACAATATGGAGGTAACTGTGGTAGAGTCAGGTCAAAATATTTGCAGACACGTTTTATGGAAAGGGAAGAAGAAAACTACAACCTTATGAGATTCATCTCACTTTAAATAAAAATAATTATCAGATCAAAACATGTTACAGAGCCCCATCAATGATCCCCTGAAAACCATACTTATTTCTTAAATACATTGGATGAACCTGAAATATGCAAAAATCTTTATTATCCTGGAAAAGTTTAGCTACCCAGTGATAAACTGGAAGACCTATACCTCAACCAGAAGCTTTGCCCAAAAATTCCTTGAATTCATAAACATAAATTCCCAGATCAAATAGACAGATAGTCCACTAGAGGAAAATCTGTTCTTAACCTGGTCCTTGTATATGCACTATCCCAGTGGTATATTCATCGCCAGTCAAGTATGACCACAAATCGGTAACCTCCTCCCTCAAAGTCTCTAAACCAGCAGATTCAAATTTCACAGTATCCAAAGACTTCAGACGCACAAACTTTGTACTATTTTATGATAAAGTTTCAAGTTCAAGTTTTAAGAGTTACTCCCAAAATTTGGACACAGCTTATAGTTATGCAAGTAAATTCTACTTTCACCTAGAAAACTCTACAAATTAACAACTAAAAAAAATGGGAAGGGTAAGAGCGAATCAGACTGTTGGTCCACATGATTAAGTAAACATTACAATAAAAGGAAAAAGCTCATTAGAATATAAATAGCAAAATTAAAGACCCAAAAGTGAAGGTCAACATCGATAGTTTATCCAAGGTACTGAAAAATGCCATCAGGAAATGAAGGCTTCCCATAGGATTAGACTAGCATGAGAAGCTAAGGATTAGGATGGCATAATGGTTAAGGTGTTTATCTTACAAACACAAGGTGCAGGGTTTGATTCTCACATGGGGTAATTGGCTAGGCTTAAAATGGCCCACAAGGGCACTTAGCCTAGTACTAACCTATAACATTTCCTATAACATAACATTAATACAAATCCTTCTTTACTTAATGTCAGGAAGTTATGAAACAACATCCAACATTGCTCTGAACTTATTCGTAAAGGCACTACCTACTCAGATCTAGTGAGCATCACAAATATATTAGTAAACACATTCAGTGCAAATGTCACCCCAGAGACGTCTGTTCAAAAACCTCTTATACCTAAGGATCGCAGATACCCTGGCATCACAACAATGCTTGTTATAACTACTCTCCCAAATAAAAAAATGCATGTTATAAGCACTCTCCAAAATAAAAAATGCACGTTATAAGTACTCTCCAAAATAAAAAATATACCCTCCATAGGACCTGATAACATACCAGGCTGCCTGCTGAATAGCAATAAACATGGGCTGGTGGACCCGCTGCTACAACTATCAACTATTCAGCCTGAGCTTATCCACCAGCGTTGTCCCTGAGGTTTGACATGAAGCAAATGTGATGCCACTCCACAGATCCATCACCTTGATAAGCCTCATCTGTAAGGCCATGGAAGAAGCCATAACAGACCTGATAAACTAAGATATAAAAAAATCTTATAAGATTTGACCTCAGAAGTCTGGCTTCATTAAGAGTATAACTGTCTAATGAATCTGGAGAATTTTTTTTGATAGGGTTCACAAGCCATGGGCAGTGGTCATGCTGCTTATGTAGCATATCTTGAGCTCGACAAGGCATTTGATGCCATGTAACATGTCAAATTTATTAACAAGTTAAATCCTGTCTAAACTGATTTCTAAGTAGTTAGATAGATAGCAAATTGGATGAGAGACAGAAGCCAGAATGTGAGGACGGCAGATGCACAAGCAGAGAAAACAAAAGTAGCAAATGGGGTTCCACAGGGACTTCTCTAATCACCAAATAAATGGGGAAACTCCTGTTAACCAAGTTTGCAGATAATTGTAAACTGGGTGTTATACTTAAATCCCCTTCTGATATGCAGAAGCTACAATTTGAACTTATACATGTAAATGGTTGTTGCTCTGAAAATGCATTAAAACTAAATACTAATAATTAAAATATTGTTGCATTTGGCAAACAAACCCACCAACCATCAAATAATATAAAAAACACTCCACTCCAAAATGAAGATTTTATATGAGATCTTGGAAGACAGGTCAGAAACTTCCACACCTTTGATCACTATCTTGCAACAGTGATCAGGGAATCCATCTATCTGGTATAGCTGAATGCAAAGGGTATTTCCTCTTGATCCCAAAAATTCCTTAACCCTCAGACCCTTCATCAAATACAATGCCTCCCTTAGGATGTATTTTATTAAACATGTCAAGCAAATGGAGAGACCCTAAAGGCTCCTGACAAATAAAATTGTCACCTTAAAGGACCTGAGCTTTCAACAGAGGTTGGAAGATTTGTCACTGTATGCAGAATGCTACACATTCCTTAGGGGTGATCTGTGCCTTGCCTTCTGGGCCATTAAGAATCCAGTAGTCCAAGATATTTTTTTTCTCTACAAATCAAACAATTCAGTGAACACTAGAACAACAGATCTGAACCTGCTTGAGCAAGTAAACAAATCACTGTTGAGAAACAGATTTGTCATGTGACTACCCCTCCTCTGGAACAAACGTCCTCTTCGATCAAGCAGTCTGACACACTATCTTCCTTTAAGAAGGAATTAAATAACTGGATGGATATTCATAAATTTACCACTGGTGTGACTGGCCTTGCAAAAGGAGATAAGACCTAAAGGTGACTATTGCCATTAATAGCCACATGGTCAGATTTCCTTGTACATTCTATGATTCCTTAAGGGAACTGTCCAATACAACATCAATGACTGGACTTGTACATGCATGCAATTGTCACAGTGATGTAAAACATACATTGGATGATGGCAGAGGAAAAGTTATTTGGGATGAATCACCACTATGAAAGAGAACATTATTTGGGTTATAAGCAGTGATGGTCTTTTTGTTTTATAACATTATTTAAAGGGAATGTTTGAATTGCTAAGTTAATTTTTAAAATGCCTTTTTTTCATACCACACATAATAGTGTCTTGGTACAGAAGAATGTGTATTTTAACTGGAACTAATAGCAAGTCATATGCAAGTGTGGAATTATTACTTTCCCTGCCTAACCTTATTGAAAATCTGTCAGTCTTCTGGCTCATTTCACCTGCTGATCTGTTAGATTACAATCATTTTTATTTTAATTGAACTAAGTTGCAGTTGTGTTTGGTCTGTATAGTGTTTTCTGATTGCCAGTCTATTATCTATTGATCACAATGCATGGTCAGCTAACAGCACTGAGACAGTACATTTAGTTAATGAGATGTCTCACATTTTGTGGCACAGTGATTGAAAGAATATAGCCCTGTCATTCCTGCATGAAAAAGATGCCTAACGTGAGAAAGACTTGCTGCTACGCTGACCCAGAGCAACAATTCCTGCATTGTCCTGATTGATTGCAAAGGGAACAGAGGAGGTCACAGACTGTTGATACACTACGGCAGTCTAATTGATTAATGGCTCAGTTTACTGAATCAATAGAGACCGTGAATGAACAAGTCGTAGCAAAAGAAAAAGCGTGCATTGCAGATCCAAGAAAAGAAGTAATTAGTGACTAAGATAAAAGAAAAAAGGCAGCTATGCTAAGTGAATATGGAGAAAACTTGGAAACTTGGAATGGCTTGAATCTTCATATCACTGTCTGCCTCAAAATGGCAGTGAATTAGATTCTATCCCATTTATGTAATGTGTTATGTAGCACAAAAAAGCTGTCAGTCTGATTTGTGGTGGCAAACAGTTGATGGTTTATTTCTCAGTAGAAATATAATTTGGTCTGTAGCCAGGTAAGAAGAAATGCAAGCACATTTAATACTGTCTCTTCATTTCCGCTTATTTTATCTGTGCACTCCAGCAGTATTGCTTTGTAATTCTTTTGCCATTTATGCATTCCAGAACTGCCTGTATTAACTGAGGAGAGAAAAAAGGCCATTTGTAATGAGACCCAACTTATGCAGTTCCTGTTCACATACGCATATTGTCTGTATTAGCCATCCTTAACCATATCTGCACCAAAGCAGGAAAAAATAAATTAGTCAGCCTTTTTACTGAGCAGTATTCAGTTACGGCATTTTTATAGAAACTAGTAACATTTCTGAGTCCTTGTAAATACCTCTATGTATGATTGCATTAAACCACTGGTGTTCAGTTTGATATATGGTAAACAGTAAGGGCAAATGTGACAAACTTTTTTTTCGTAAACAGAACTGTAACAGAGGGCTAGCCACAAAACAAAAATAGAACTAAATAGTGCCTTTTTTATTCAAGTACAATTTCTTGTGTTTATTTAACAGAAATGCAGATCATATCTGAAAACAGGGTTCTAACAATTGAATATCAGAGCCTCTTTCTGAACAGGCAGAAGTATTTTAACACAGCCAGTACAACAAGGTTTGAAGCTAACCCCTCAGTACTGGTTTTCTATAAACCAGAAGTCCAAGTCTGTCTAGAAAATGTACACAGATTGCACAGACCTAGACACTTCTTCCAAACTACTATCCACCACGGGAATCTGTCTCTAGAGAAAAAAAAGTTATTTTTATTTCCCTGTAAAGATCAGTAACCCTCCTCCCTTGTATGAAAAATGGTGTTGTGTTCCTAATATCATTTTGGTGATTATAATCAGCTCTGGAATAACCATATATTTGGAAAGGCAGAAAGAATGGACATGAAAGAGAGAGAGAGGGAGAGCGATCAAACGATAAAATGTGTGTGTAATCACTCTCTTTTTGCAGCAGCACCGTTTCTGCATGCAAAATGCTTTTTGAATCATGACATGAACAGCCATTTCAGTAAACCACGTGAACCTGTGCTGATTATATCCCCATTAGACATAAGAAAAAAGAACACAGACACAGCTCTCAAAGGAAGTATTAAAGCCATTAGATGATACCGACATGCGATGTAGAATCATAGGATCATAGGATCGTAAGAAGTTACTAGGCTAATGGCCCTAGGGCCCTTACAAGCCTAGGAAGTATTAAAGCCATTAGATGGTACCGACATGCGATGTAGAATCATAGGATCATAGGATCGTAAGAAGTTACTAGGCTAATGGCCCTAGGGCCCTTACAAGCCTAGGAAGTATTAAAGCCATTAGATGGTACCGACATGCGATGTAGAATCATAGGATCATAGGATCGTAAGAAGTTACTAGGCTAATGGCCCTAGGGCCCTTACAAGCCTAGGAAGTATTAAAGCCATTAGATGGCACAGACATGCGATGTAGAATCATAGGATCATAGGATCGTAAGAAGTTACTAGGCTAATGGCCCTAGGGCCCTTACAAGCCTAGGAAGTATTAAAGCCATTAGATGGTACCAACATGCGATGTAGAATCATAGGATCATAGGATCATAAGAAGTTACTAGGCTAATGGCCCTAGGGCCCTTACAAGCCTAGGAAATATTAAAGCCATTAGATGGCACAAACATGTGATGTAGGATCACAGGATCATAGGAAGTTACTAGGCTAATGGCCCTAAGGCCCTTACAGGCCTAGCCAAGAATATCATACTGGAGGTGGAGGGGGAAAAGAGAAGGAAGAATCAAGAAAAATGTAAAATATTTCTATTAGATTCTGGGACAGAGTAAGGAAAAGCAAAAGTGAGTTAGCGGACCACTTATCTTTCTGCCATACCTTAACGTACTCTTTTGCTAGTCTCATTACTCTGATTTATTGTGTAATCACCATGGTTTCCCATTTTTACACTGGCATTCTGTTTGAGGTTTCTTTCTAGTGATCTACACAATTAGTAGAGCTTTCTGATGCTGCAGTATTAGTGACACTTTGAGGTGCTTGTACAATTGCTAAATGTTTGTGCTGCTTCCCATGTCACTAATGATTTCTAGGGTTTAAGCATTATCAGTAGTTTCACTGCTAGCAGTCATACCAGACATACCTAGATGTGACTTTACTTCTATTATAGTGCCATCGTAAGGAATGTAGATCAATAAGAGAACACCAATAGCCTAACACAAATCAATCATTTCAGAGTAAATGAAAATAGATTAAAAATAAATTCCCAAAAGGTTTAATACGCAATCTAAATCTGTGTACAAATAAACAATATTTTGTGTGAACATGTGATGTTCTGAGGCCATCCAGCTTATAGTTTATGAAAACCTATGAGCTAGGATTCACAGACAAATTGCCTCATAGGTAAAGCTGCACAGTGCAGCCTGCATACTAGACAAGTATGTCTGATTTATAGCCCTACTATTGTCTAGAAATGCAGATCCACACAAACTGGTGAAAAAAGTTTTGGTGCTGTATTCAAATACAATAATTTGGAGGTGGCTGAGCTAATATGGCCCATAAGTAGCTTTGCTCCCTGCTAATGTAAGATACTTCTGCAGTACAGACCTCCTTCACTCCACACAACACTGGCTGTCCTGAAGAACAGAATAGAACCTGTGTAAGTGTACTCTGTTACTTTATAGTCTGCATCTATGCACATCAGTACATGTGTAAGTGTACGCTGTTACTTTATAGTGTGCATCCATGCACATCAGTACTTGTGTAAGTGTACTCTGTTATTTTATAGTGTGCATCTATGCACATCAGTACATGTGTAAGTGTACGCTGTTACTTTATAGTGTGCATCCATGCACATCAGTACATGTGTAAGTGTACTCTGTTATTTTATAGTGTGCATCTATGCACATCAGTACATGTGTAAGTGTACTCTGTTATTTTATAGTGTGCATCTATGCACATCAGTACATGTGTAAGTGTACTCTGTTAATTTATAGTGTGCGTCTATGCACATCAGTATATGTGTAAGTGTACTCTGTTACTTTATAGTGCTCATGCACATCAGTACATGTGTAAATGTACTCTGTTACTTTATAGTGTGCATCTGTGCACATCAGCACATGTGTAAGTGTACTCTGTTACTTTATAGTGTGCATCTATGCACATCAGTATATGTGTAAGTGTACTCTGTTACTTTACAGTGTGCATGCACATCAGTACATGTGTAAGTGTACTCTGTTACTTTATAGTGTGCATCTATGCACATCAGTACATGTGTAAGTGTACTCTGTTACTTTATAGTGTGCATCTATGCACATCAGTACATGTGTAAGTGTACTCTCTTACTTTATAGTGTGCATCTATACACATCAGTACATGTGTAAGTGTACTCTGTTACTTTATAGTGTGCATCTATGCACATCAGTACATGTGTAAGTGTACTCTGTTACTTTATAGTGTGCATCTATGCATGTCAGTACATGTGTAAGTGTACACTCTTACTTTATAGTGTGCATCTATGCACATCAGTACATGTGTAAGTGTACTCTGTTACTTTATAGTGTGCATCTATGCACATCAGTATATGTGTAAATGTACTCTGTT
>NC_056738.1:40575804-40685804 GCF_019279795.1 Protopterus annectens
GTAGCTTTGTGGAGTTGGTTGCTGAATATGTTGAAAAGAAGTGGTCCAAGAATGGATCCATGGGGGACCCCTAGGGTGACAGGTAGGAGGAGAGATATGGAGTTTTTCCATTTTACTGCTTGTTGGTGGTTGGTTAGATAATCTTGAAACCACACTAGTGTGGGGTGGCTGTGATTAAGATTGGAGAGAGCAGAAAGGAGTTTGGGATGGGAGACGGTATCGAAGGCCTTGGAGAAATCTAGCAATACGGTGGGTACTAGGTTACCATTATTTCAATGTTGGTTTACTGTGTTGGTAAAGCTAATAAGGGCTGTGGCAGTACTGTGATTGGGGCAGAATCCATGCTGGATGGTGGTTAGCAGTTTATTAGTGAGGAGAGTGCATTATTTGGGAATGTACACATTTTCGAGGATTTAGATAAGGAGTATAGAATAACAATTGGACAGTAATTAGATAGTTCCACAGAGTTACCTCATTTGTGGAGTGGTAATATATGCAAAATTTTCTACAGAGAAGGAACACATTGTTCTGATAAAGAGTGGTTAATGAGCATGGAGACTGCATAAGAGATGGCTTTGGCTGCGATCTTTAGATATTCTGCAGGTAATCTGTCAGCTGCCAGGGTTGTGGGTTTAAGCCTATTTAGGTATTTATATATTGTACTAGTTGGGACAGGCTGTAAGAAGAAGAGGTTTTGGTCTGCTGGTATGGACGATAGGTGTGGATGTGAAGTGGGAGAACTGTTATTGGTGAGGGCTAGGATGGATTTGGTGAAATGTTCATTGAATTTAGTGGTAATATTATTGGTGGTGGTGTCAATGTTAGGGGGTGGGATGCTGGTCTTTCCTATTTATAGGATTTTATTAATGGCAGCCAGAATTTTTGTGGGTTATTTTTGTGTTTGGTTTGAGTGCCTATATAGTGGTTCCTTTTGTCTGTCCTAATTTGTTTTTTGGCTTTGCTCTTTAGTTCCTGGTATGTCTGTCTGTTTGAGTTTTATTTTGACACCACAAGTCCCATACTTTATCTCTTTGTTTGATTAGTAGATGGGTATCGCTGGTCAGCCAGGGGGCATAGCTGGATTTAGTTCTGACAGTTCTGAAAGGGGAAAGATGATTTAGAATGTTTAGGAAAGTGTTATTGAAGTAGTCTATGTCACTTTCCAGGGGGAGATGAGAGTGGTCTCCAGTTGCATTGATTAAGTGCAGATATGAAGTCATGAGTTTTGAAATTCTTTGTATACTGGATTTGTTGGAAGGTGGAGCATTTTAATGGATTCACTTGGTGTCTAATAATAAAGGTGGGAAGGTGGTCACTGCGGTTGTCTGGGAGAGAGCCTATGAGGTAGGATTGAGATGGTCTGTTAGTAAAGATATAGTCTAGGATGGACTCCTTTTTTGATGCTTTATCTACCTGTAGTGTGTTTTTTGATTAGTTAGGACCAGTCGATATTAACATCACGTAGTATGATTGTTTCTTGGGGAAATTTTTGGGATGGCCAGTATAGAATGGATTCTACTATGTTAATGTTATTGTTGGGGGGTATATAGGTACCAATTATATATAAATGATTTTGAGTTGATTTGCAGCTTAGTGAATTAGTTACTTTTATTGGCTGACAATTCAGTGGTTAGGTTGTTTTTGAAGAGAACAGCAATTCCTCCTCCTCTTTTGGATATTCTATCTTGTTTAAGAACATTGTAACCAGGTAGAACAAGGCATTATTATTGTTTAGTGGTTTTAGCCAGGTCTCTTTGAGAAGGAGTATGTCAGGGGAGTTGAGGGCCAGGGAAGCATGTACCACTGGGATTTTTTTCAATATGCTCCTTATGTTTATGTTGAATATAAGATCTATTGATTTCCTGGGGGTGGTTAGAATGTTATTTGTATGGTAGCGGGGGAGGTTGTTATTGTTTGTAGGGCCAGGGTTTGGGTGCACATCTTTGTAAGTATGATTTGGGATGTTATTTGGATTGTAGTTTTTAGGCATTTGATTATGGATGTGTTATATTTTAAGGAAATGTGGTTGTTTAGTTGGTGTGGGGTTATTTTGAATGTGGCAAGGTCAAGATTTCAGATGTTATAGACAGAAGGCGATATTACTGAAAAGGCTGGTTTGTCTTGTGAATGGATAGGGCAGGTGGGGGGTTTAGTCTGAAATTTTGACTTGCCAGTGTAGTGGTAGGAGATTAAGTGTGAGGTGATGATGAGGCTTATTATTAATGTAAAGGTTAGAGGCCACATTTTGCTCAGAGTGCTGCTGTATTGTTGTGAAGTTTTAGTAGGTGTCTTTACAGGAGTGAGTAGGGATTTAAGTGTGGCTATACTTTAGGTAGGTTGTGGTTAGTGTGAGGGGATTAGGTAGGGGGTAATAGCCTGAATTTGGGTATTGTGTGAGTGAGGTGATGTGGAGTGAAGGTAGATGGTAATGTGCATTGAAGAGAGTGAGAAGAAGAGTGGACTATATAGAATTGAGGTTGGTGTGAGAGAGAGGCTTAGGGGAGTGGCTAATTAGGTATAAAGGTCAGGAGCTTGGGGGGGTGGGTGGGAATGGGGGTAGGGTAAGGAAGGGGAGTGAGCCTGAGTGTAGCAAAGGGCAAACGGAATGGGAAGAGCCAAATTACAGGTATGTGCAAGTAAAAACAATCAATTGCCCTGAACTATTTGCTTCCTAGCAGTAAATTTGTTTGTTCATTAAGATATAACACTTGTTATTGTAGATATTAGCGAGACTGCCTTGGTATTGGCAGCTGGGAGCCTAAATAAATTTCTACGGTAAGAGGGCTATAGACTGATATATATATATATATATATATATATATATATATATATGTATATATATATATATATATATATATATATATATATATATACATATATACATATTTGGCTTATTTACCTGCTAGCAACATGTGTGCCATCTGCATGTCCTCCCAGCGGTCAAGTGATGTTAAAGACATGCAGGTAGGTGCGTGCATGAATGGGTGTGCCTTCTTTGAAGGTTGGGCATCGGGCTGGCAACTCTGCACTGTAAAAATCCACTGCCAATCATTAGCGGACCGGAGTTCCGCTGTGGTGACCCCTAACCGGGAAAAGCTGAAAGACCTGCTAGCAACATGCTCATTTATGCTCATCTCCTTTCTTTTCCTGGTGTTTTCTTTTTCTCTTCACTAGACAGTTAGGCCCAGAAAAAGTGTTTTGAAGCAAGGATTCATTGTTAAGGCAGAATAATAAAATCCAAAACTTTTGTTATTCTTGTAATTCTGCAATTTACCCTTTCTGCCTCTATACTGCTCTAAATACCTTATTTAATTGTGGTAGCTGCTTTGTGTCCTATTTGACAGAGCTTGAGTAATATGAATGTTGCCACAGCCTAGACAGCATGTATAGAGAACATAAACTGCTTACCTGTGTTTTCACTGATATAATATCCTCCTGCATGGGCTGCCTTCGTGTTTACATCAGTGTAGTTGTACTGTTCCCACTCTTTGGAGTTTGTTATCACTAGTTTACACTGATGTACCTTCACTTTTAGTTTCTGTCTTTTAACAGCTACAGCAAAACTTTGCCCTTGTTGGGCTGGGTGTGCAGAATTACTGGGTTTGAGAATGCACATACTGTCTCCCATTAATGTGGGAGGTGTGGCTTGCTTTGCTCCCTTCCCCAATTCCCCAGCCACCTGCTCAGATCCACACATTTAATCCCACTGCCCTCCTCTCACTTTTTGCTGACATCAAAAATTTGGTTAAAGACATAGCTACATACCAGGACAACTTCTTCATATTCATCCCCTCCCAAATGATCCATGACAATAGCATTAACTGCTTAAGACCATACTGCTCTCTGTCCTACCTCATAGCATGCTCATCTAGAGCACCCTCCTCCCAGGAATTCAGCTGCTCAGCACAGGAGAATTAGCCATCATCCACTACAGCAAGGAGTCTGACTATCCTTCCCAGCTGCCTGTCAGGCAAGATTTGCCTGTCCTGGCTATTCCACCTCTTTGAAAGTTTAAAGCAAGAGAAGACTTGAATACAGCAACAAAATACTAGCATATGTCCAACTGCTATTATGTGAGCAGGCAGAGCCAGTGTCTCCCACACCCAGCTATTCTTATCTCACTGCTAAACAGTACATTAAATGCAGTGTTTCTGCTGTACCTTGCAATAGCTTGATCTGTCTTCAGTTGAGCAGCTGTCCCCCGCAATTATTCTCCCTGGTCACCCTCAATACTAAGCAGTAGAAACATAGCAAGCAGCAATGCTCTAACCAGTCTGATAAAAATAACCCAAAGACTAAAAACTATTTAACATTAGATTTTCATTACACTGCTGCTGAATAAATAGATTTTTGTACATTGCCATAGCTCAGAACCTGACTGTTTTCTTCAGTGAATAGCCCTGCTCAACCCCTGCTCTGCTTAACTACACTGCAAGTGACTTCCCTATACTCCTAATTCATCCCATATCATTTACAGAATAAAGCATATCTCCTGACCCACCCCCACCCCATATCATAAACTCTATTAGCCAAAACATATCATCTGACTCCTCACTACCCATACCAGCCAACACAGCTAACCTAAGCCTAGTAACTACTTATGAATTATGACATACCTACACTCAAATCAAGTCTCCACCAAAATAAAACAATACTTACCCCCTTCCACAGATGCAACTCTATAATCTGGCCATCCCTCTTCCACATAGACAAAATCCTACTCAAAAACATACATTATCCCTATACCAAATACAAAACCCCACAATCCAGTGCAAAAAAAGTACCAAAACTACTCCCCCACAACCTCAAAAACTGCACAACCCTCCCCAATAAACTAATACAGAGCAGAGATATATACCCCAACCCTGGTCCAACACTAGCCCCACCTAAACAAACCCAATGCCCAACCCACCCAAACCTCCTGCTTAAAAGATCCCCCAATAATCCTCTAAAACAAGATAAACACCAATTTCTTCCTACAGCCTCCAAATATATAATCTCACTGCCCACAACATCTGCAATAAGATATCAGACCTTTACGCTTCCATCAATCCACATCCTAGTTACCACTGAAACCTGGTTAAGACAAAAATTAAAAATGAAGGTATCATTTCTCCCTGTTATGGAATCATTAGTAAAAGCCAAATAGGTAAACAGGTGTGTCCATCATCTTTCATGCCACTTTACAAATCCATACCCACCCCCAACTTTCCACAATAAAGACATGAAGGAATACTAATAGCCAGACTCCACCTAAACAATCAGAAATACATAATTATTGGCGCCACCTTTATCCCCTCCTCCAAAAATGCCAAGACTACCCAAAACATGCTTAGCTATTTATCATCTTCTTTCAACCAAGAAACCATCCTGCTAGGTGACATTAAGATAGATAGGACCTCTAACAAACCTAACTCTACTTGCCATAATATTAACCTCCATCATTTCATTCAGCTGACCCAACAACCAACCCAATTTGACAAAGTATCAAAAAAAATACTAGACTTAATACTTACAGCCAACTCTGAAAAACTAAGCTAGTTAACACCCTCCTAGACTCTTTCAGTGATCGTCACCCTAGCTGCATCAACACAGAATACCACAAGCCCCCAAGCTCCTATACTTCAATTCTGGGAGAAACTTAACCAATACTGATAAATCTATACTTAATAACTCACTTAAACAACAATGACTGGGATCCCCTCAGATCTCTGCCTTTAGATGAAGCTGTCTGACACTTCAGTAACTCCTTCTTAACCATAGTAAACCAACAAGCCCCACTGCGATATAAAAGAGTGAAAATAGATTCTGCTTCAGGGCTTACTTGTCAAACAAAACAGCTCATGAGAGACAGAGACAACACCTCAAAACAATGGCACAAAACTAGGACCCAGTCCTATATAAAAACATATTAGTACCTCAGAAATAACCACACAAAGGCAAAGGTTCTTTATGATAAAAAGAACTTCTCCACAAACCAGTCCACACACAAAGATGTCGGCAAAATTTAAGCAACCTCATAAAACCAGGCAGAAAACTTACCCCACATGCTTTCTCATCTGAAACCAGCAGAGTCATTGCAACACTTCATATCCAGTTCTATACTGAACTCAAAACAATTGTAATCTATACTCACCCTACCTAACCCTGCCAGACCATAGCTCCACATCCCACCGCAGCCTAACAACCAACCAGACAAATGCCATGAAAAAAACACCTTAAAAATGTAAACCTACAAAACTATCTCCTGATAACCTGCAGTCTGAATACTTCATTATAACAGCTAACACCATTTGCTGCCCTGTATCTAACCTAATTAATAGATCAATTACTGAGAACTAAATCCCAGCCATATGGAAAGCTTCCTTCATAATCCCATCTGACAAAGGTAACACATCCACTGAAATGTCAAACTATTGCCCAATAACAACCCTTCCTCCCCTCTCCAAAGTACTTGAAAAATTTAACTACTAGTTAAATCAGCAACTACTAGTCTTTCTACTTGATAACCCATTACTTTGTCCTACTAAACATAGCTTCCAACCCCACCACAGTACCAAAACTGTTCTACTACATTTCCAAAATACCATTACTCAAAGTACAAACTCAGGTAATGATACTGTCTCCATTCTTTTCTTGGACTTGTCAAAAGCCTTCAACATGGTTTAACATCAACTACTCCTCCAAAGACTAAATCTTATACGCTTCACAGCTACTTAAACAATCTCACCCAGTCTGTAAAATGGAATTACTCCCACTCCACCTTCTTTCCAATCACTACAGGAATCTTCCAAGGCTGAATACTTGGGCCAATAGTTTTCAGTAATGTCTTCATTAATGACATGCACAAGGAATCAAAACCTGCCAACATAATACAATATATTGACGATTCAGCTTTAGTTTACCCAACCCCAAATCTTCACACTTTAGAAACTATCATATAGGAATCTTTCACCTCTATAACAAACTGGCTAATTCAATCTTAGTTGCTCTTAAACCCCAACAAACCCAAACTAATCCTATTCTTTTCCAAACACATAAATCAAAACAACACTGACCTTAATGTTATCTCCACAAACAACACATGATTGAAAATGTCAACAAGACAAAATTACTAGGCATTGTCATTGATAATAAGTTAAAAATTTGATCCGCACATTGATACAGCAGTCAAAAACACACACACTGCAAACTAGGTTCTTTACAGAGCAGCACACCTGCTAAGTGATCCTAGTAAAAATAGCTGCCACCTCCCTTTTCCTTCTTATTGTTCTGTATGTCTCAACAATATTCACAAATCTCCACCAAACACAAACTAGAAAGCACCTACAACAAAGTTAACAAATTCATCTGCAGTCTCCCAAACTGCGTCCAACACTTAATCCTAAGAACCACAGAACTTTAACTAACTGTTGCTAATAAATCAAGTAATTATTACAGTGACTTTCTATTCTCTCGCAATCTCCATTGAACAGACTTCCAAACCACATCAGGCTTTTAAATAACCTGTAACAATTCAAATCCACTCTAAAATATCACCTGGCAACTAATAAACTATGCAACTGCAGCAGTTTGAAGGATGCAATCCTAACTCTATCCACTATGGATACTATACAAGTTTACACACAATAGCTTGAAAACATATATTTCCTTCATCTGATATGCTGTTTATCCTTTGCTGCGAAATACTTTGTAAATAATATCCATTGACTTTATTTTGAATTGTCAAAACTGGATTTCACTCCTTGTTTTGGAATTTTCCAATGTGGTCCTCCTATGAAAATGGGCATTTCAGTTCCCAGACAGACGTTCCAAGTAAACCAAAAGCAAATAAATAAGTAGTTAAATAGGTGAGATGCATGTAAAATGTTCTTTGAATTATTTTTATGGCCTTTTAATAATCGGTTAGTTACTGGTTTGTTTTAGAAAATTCAGGAGATACACTTTGAAAAGTACTATGAAACAATGTTTAGTAATAGTTTTCCCCTTTGGCTCTTTCTGATATTTTTGCATAGCCACATGACTCTGTGGTGGACCATGTACAACAGAAGATGCTTTTTTAAATGCCAGTGAAAATTGCATGCCAGACTAATTTTTTCAAGACTTTCTGCCTTTTCTAGGTTGTAGCACAGAAGGTATACCTTGTCATAATTGATTAAATTACATTTTTGTATGCAAACCCCCATATCAACCAATTGGTGTTTGTACCCACTTTACCCTATTCAAATATTATAAGTAAATACAGGGTTATTGCGCCTTGTGGATATGTGACATTTCCCTTGCAATAAAAACCACTTCCAGCAAACAGTGCTGCTTACAGCAGCACATTCCTAACTGTAACAACTGTTCCATGAGGAAATGAACCTACTACCCATGCTCCAAATACTTCTCAGTCCTATAATAAACCTGATTCCCATACACAAGATACTTCTAAGTCTTATAATAAACCTAATTCCCATACCCCAAATACTTTTTCATCCTACAATAAACCTAATTTCCATTCCCCAAATACTTTTCCATCCAATAATAAACCTAATTACCATGCGCAAAGTACTTCTCAGGTCTAAAGTCCTCACACTCACTTAGAGAACACAAATGAACCCAACATTACACATTTAAATTTGCATTTTTCAAATCTTACACCGATGAAATGTAATGAATCTGAAAGATGTATTAATGCACTCTTCAAGAAAAAGGCAATACTGACATCTTCACTGCGACAGGCACACACTGTTATCTGTTATCTATGACAGTAAACTGAAAGACAGTAATGGTATGAAATGCCATTTCATCAAGACTATTGGGATACATTTGGTTTGGCTGAATATCAAACAAATCACAATGCTAACATTTGGCTGCTGGACCACATTTACTCTAATTCTCTTATAGAAAACAAATTTATGAATTGTAACAAGTATACTTTAATCAAACAGGTCATTCAGGGGATTTAGCCCTTTTATCCCTCAAATTGAACTTCATCAGAATACCACCATCCTCAGGTATGAGTCATTCATATCTTAATAGCTTAACCCACGGTGACTCAGGTGACTCTGGAAATCACTGGTAGCCTCCACATAAAGAAATAAAAATCTAAGATGTTTGGCAAGGTACTAGCAGTCCCTTAGCATAGGAAAAGCTCAGGCCCATATTGAGAAAGGAGACCACAAGGTATACACCTGGGTGTAACTTTTTTGTATTCAGAGACAACCCTACTGCAGTGCTTTCACATGGAGATATGCAGTATCATAGTGGGCTGTCTCGATGGCCATGCTAGATGGTAATGGGGCATTCTGGTGGAGAGGCATAGGCTAATTAGCCATGTGCTCTCCTCTGGAATTACCTGTGGTAAGGAATGTATACACTGCCACTCCTGGCCACTTGTGGTAATAAATCTGGCCAAAAGGCTGTGTTTATCCACTGGGGTAGAGGTGTTTAGTGGTGAGATAGTGTTAGAGGGTCATGCATGTGCATTTGTGAGGAACTGTATGTGGACTGTATCTGTCTGGGAGGTGGCATTAGGGGAGCTTAGTGAGGGGAGTAGGTTTGTCTGTGTGTGTGTGTGTGTGTGTGTGTGTGTGTGTGTGTGTGTGTGTGTGTGTGTGTGTGTATTGGTGAATGAGAGAGAGTGTGTGTGTGTGTGTGTGTGTGTGTGTGTGTGTGTGTGTGTGTGTGTGTGTGTGTGTGTGTGCTTGAATGGGTGCGGAGGGGTCCATGTGTGAGTGACCACCCTGCCTGCGGACATTGCAGTCCGATCCCCTTCCAGTCTATGCAGTTCTGACTGCATAGACTGCTGGGAAAATGTAGACGTGCATGTTGTCTTTGTAATCCGGACTGCTGGTGGAGACAGTCTGGATTCTGTGCGTATGCTCCAGACTGGTTCACCAGCAGTCCGAATATCGGGAAATGCCATGAGTGGGCATGCGCAATGTTCAGGGACTCACGGTTGCATTTATTATTTTATTTTTGTTATTTTATTTTATATTTTGTTTCATTTTTCTTGTTTTACAGCTGGGAGGGCTGCAGTCCTGCAATCCAATAGCACGAGCCGCCCCTGGAGTGTGTTTGTGTGTGTGTGGGGGGGGTTGGGGTGGCTGTCATACTTCCAACATCATTAAGCTAATGAGCAAAGCCTAGCCTTAAAGAAGAGATAAGTTGATTCAAGAATTGGATAAACGAGGGGGTGTCATTCCAAGGGGATCTAGTATATGTCATCATGAGAATGGATGCTAGAGGGAGTCCTACTTGCTTTACAAAAGATGACCTACACCTCTAGCTCCAAGGTTTCCAAATACTGGTTAATGCCTTTGCTGCCCTATAATGTCATTTATGTGCAGAGTAAAACAAGTAGACAGAACAGTCCAAGCAGTCGCAATAAGTGTGCTGAACATAAGTTTATTTAAATCCACAAACGTTTTCGTTACTGTTCAACAGTAACTTCATCAGAAAACCAGTTTGCAAAATACGCCAAACTTTTAAATAGTAAATGGCGCCAAAATAGAACCTAAAACGTCACAGTAGCATCATACTTAATTAAAATTCCTTCGCATTTGACAATTAAAGTGCTACAGCAATATTTTAGTTGTATTCTATAAAATGCTTTTAAATTGATTGGGAACTTTTTTTTAAAAAATAGTAAAAGTTTTTCTTCTCATGTTACATGTCCCTCAGTTTTCTTTAAAACTCGAGGTTCGAGAGTTGGAGTGGCAACTAACCTTAGACGCATTTTCTGCACCTGGTCTTAATGAAAACTGTAATATAACTTGCGTGCTGAAATTGAGAAGCGCACAGAGGTAGATTTTTTAATTATGTAGAAGAAAAATAAGTTATTTTTAATCAAAGATAAATTAATAATATTTTGAGATTTATACAACTGAGGGACATGTAACATGAGAAGGAACATTAAGGTTTTCCTAACTAACTACTGGGCCCACTAGTACAGATGGTATTTTATACGATCTGTCTCTTAATATTGTGATAAGAAGTTACAAAGAAAAAAGTTTTATTTGCATTAAATTATTTAATCACACTATAAAATTTTATGATTAACATTAAATAAATATTGTGTTTGACTGTTTTAACAAGTAAAAACTTTTACTATTTTTTAAAAAAAAAGCTCCCAATCAATTTAAAAGCATTTTATAGAATACAACTAAAATATTGTTGTAGCACTTTAATTGTCAAATGCGAAGGTATTTTAATTAAGTATGATGCTACTGTGACGTTTTAGGTTCTATTTTGGCGCCATTTACTATTTAAAAGTTTGGCGTATTTTGCAAACTGGTTTTCTGATGAAGTTACTGTTGAACAGTAACGAAAACGTTTGTGGATTTAAATAAACTTACGTTCAGCACACTTATTACGCCTGCTTGGACTGTTCTGTCTACTTGTTTTACTTTTCATCAGTTTGGTTTCGTGTTTTCAAGTGTTTCATTTTTGTGCAGAGCACAGCTAGTGGACATCCAAAAGTGACTAACATATCAAATCTAAAACAAAACATGATTACATTAATGTGGCTCTGCTTAATGCTAGAAGTCTCAGTTTCAAACTGACTTTAATATGCTTTAGCCTTTTTTATATACCCGTATCTTTGTACATACTGAAACTTGGTTTGAATGCATAGAAAGCACTCCTTCTTTACTTTAGTTTATTGCCTATTTATTTATTTTTTTATTTATTACATTTTGATAACTAGGTGAGTGGGCTAGTTGACAGACTCTTTTCAGCTATGACTGGCTTCTAATGGGCACAAATTAAAATAAAAATGCTGAGGTGAATATATGCTTTTCAGGATATTTACAATCAAGAAGTTTGCAAACAGAGAAAACTGACATAAAACACACATTCTTGAGTTACAGTATGTATAGTTATAGGTATTTAAACAAAGTGATGAAAATGAAGGGTTTGCAGAGGTGAAACGTCAATTCGCCATTATCGCTGAAGCAACTGCAGTGCGACTCTTTGAACATGTTTTTTTTCAGTTCACTGTTGAATTTGTTTACGTTGGTTTCTTGCAGTTATTTGCTTCAAATATTTTGTGTCAAATACAAGGAGTGAGGTTAAAGAAGGCCCTGTCTCCCACTGTTGTTTTAAATCTAGGTCTTACTAGAGATAAGAGTTGTTTATGGGTCTTCTCTTAATGAGTAGCTTTGCTACCTAATTTGTAGTGATTTTCTGATTGGAGGGCATGGACTCATTTCAGGATTTTGAAAATTTGAGCAGATAGTAGCAGTGTTGCTGTTTAACCATTTAAGTCGGTCCAGGAGTTGGCAGTGGTGTGTCCTTTGATTTGCCAGAAATACAATCGATAGCTGCTTGAATTGTTTGTGTGTAAGTACTATAATGTACAGTTAGTGCTGGCAATGCATATTCCATTTTGGGGATTAGGGCATTTCTTGCTAAAGCATATTGCACTGGGGGAGAAAGTAAATGTAACATTTTGTCACAGTTTCAAATGCTGAAGAGTTTTTCTAATAGTGATGTTAGTGTGCTCACTGAAGTTTACACAAGGATCAGTTATCAAGCCAAAGTATTTCTGTTCAGCAACAACTAGAAGGGTGCATAGCAAACCATCAGATATGATGGTATCTGTGGTCACATTTCTACAGTTTTGTTAAGGACCATATCACCTCCAGACAGATTCTCAGAGGCCCACAAACTGAACTCATTGAAATCCAAATCCCAGCCAACAGGACCAACTATCAGTTTATAGCCAATTACATGGCACCTTCGATGACCCCCGAAAGTCACGAAAGGCTCCTAAACACACTTGATGAACTCTGGATAAACAAAAATTCCACTATTTGGGAGACTTTAACTACCTCTGAAAAAAGCTTGAGTACCTATACCTCCAATGTTAGAATGACGTTGGGTGTCACAGCAACAAATGACTGGTGCCAAAGTCATGTCCTTAAGTTAAACACAAAAACTGTTTTATTATACCATTCGGAAAAACATGGCCCCTACTGATTACCACATCAATGGCAACCCCCTAAGCACACAACCTGTGGTGAGAGACCTGGGTACACAGGTTGACAACAATCTGACATACAACCATCATGTAGTTGCAGTGGTCAGAAAAGCCTTTTACTTGGTTCATCTCATAAGTAAAGAGATTACATCCAGAAAAAAGGAAGTTAATATTTCTCTGCACTCTTCCCTCATTAGGCCAATAATTGAGTATAATGCTAAACACCTGCACCAACTGGAAAAGCCACATAAATGCCTCACAAAGAGAATCCATGAAATCCAATACCTGTCCTATGCAGACAGGCTCAAATCACTATCACTCTACTCTGTGTTGTACAGATTGCTCAGAGGTGATCTGTGTTATGCCTACAAGGCAATTTTGGACAATGCCCTACTAGAGATGCTCCATATCCTTAAGTCTAACTCCTCCAGCCTTACCCACTTGGAAGGCCTAAATCTAATATGCAACATCAATAAAACATGCTGGAGAGGCAGGTTTGTTTCCCAGAGGCTGCCCCATCTAGGAATAGACTTCCAATACACGTCAAACAGAGTACCTCACTGACCTTCTTCAAGTACAACCTTAATGAGTGGATGGGAAACCACAGATTTGTCCCAGGGGTTCCACCTGTGTCCCTCATTGACAGGGGCAACAGGTGCTGACTGAGGTTTATTTTTTGGGGATAAACTCTTGACTAGGCTTGTAAGGGCCTCAGGGCCATTAGCATAGTAACCTCCTATGATCCTATGACCAAAACCCTTACATTTAATAACCAAAATCTGTTTTGACCAAATTGCTAACAAACCCAAACCCACTAAAAAACATATTATACAATGACATCCCCATTAATATTCAAAAACGTGCAGGCTGATTGTTCAGCGTGCACATTATAAATCAGTTACAGTAATGGAAAAAAGGTCCTGTTGCCCGTAATTTTTCCATTACTATAACTTTTTTTTTAAAGCAATGGAGAACGCAAGATCTCCATTGCTTCATACTGTCTCATTATGTTAAATGAGTTTAACATAGTGAGACAGCTTTAAAAAAAGCAGCGGAGATTCTCTGTTGCTTTTTTTTAAAGCTGTCTCGCTATGTGAAACGCCTTTAACATAGCGAGACAGTTTGTAAAAAGCGACGGAGATCTTGCTTTCTCCGTTGCTTTTTTCAAAACTGTCTGGCTATGTTAAACCCATTTAACATAGCAAAGCAGTTTGTAAAAAGCAATGCAGATCTTGCTTTCTCCGTTTCTTTTGCCCAAAGCTCTGATGTACTGTGTAGGCATACGCATGCGCAGTACATCAGAACTGCCGCAGAATACCAGACAGCTGCGGAAGGGCAACAAGGAGGCATTATACAATGCCATTATTTAAGAAAAGTAATTATTTTTTTTCTTAAATAATGTCATTGTATAATAGCAATAACCCACTTCTGGGTGTGGGTAATGCTGGATTTACCCACGGTTGGCTTTGTTTGGCCACTCGGGCTTCGCCCTCATGACCAAACCACACCAACCATGGGTAAATCCAGCATTACCCACACCCAGGCGTGGGTTATTGCTATAATATTCCTAGTCCACATGAATATAGCTTCTTCATATAGTATACCTCTAGTGTGTCTGCCATTATTTATGGTGGATCACAAACTAATGACTTTCACCTCAAAAATATCAAAACTGTCTGAAACTATTATACTGGGTTAGTCTGGCAGTTGGAGCAGAGGGTTAAGGCTGTGAACCATAGTTCCTGTGGTACAGGGTTTGATTCTTTCAGTCCTTATTTGCCTACTATCTGAGCTTGAGCAAGTCTCTTAGCCAGACCATGTTTTGAGACAACTGGGAATTTGGGCTAGGCTGTACAATGGTTACCTTGATTGTAAGGCTAGCAACTACCCATGAATTCAAGTATTTTAAGTTCACTGACATGATCAAATTCTATGACAAAGGTCAAAATTTACTTATAGCAGTATCAGCCCCAAAGCTGCCAAAAAAGGTAGGTTCACAAAGAGTTCAATGCCCATATAGACAAATGTATACAACTAGCGGTCTCAACCAGATCTAAATATAATGAGAATTTAAAAAACAAACTACCCTATTTATCCACCAGCATAAATAAACTCTACAATAAAAGAAAGCAAATCCTTAAGGTGTACAGCAGATCAAAAACCCTCATTTAAACGATAATATCAGAAGTATTACCAACATGAAAAATACATTGAACAAAGCTTGTCATAGCCACTCCATAAACTATTTAACCTCAGTTTGATACAAGCTTGGTGCACAGTAGGCGGGCTGACAATCCATAAGGATGGTCCCTATGGAAGCCACAGGAATTATAGGCCTATCAGCCTGACAAGTCTCATTTGCAAAGCCATGGAGCATATCATCACAGACATGATAAACTGCAATATCAAAAATGTCATCTGACTAGACCTGCAGCAATTTGGCTTTGTCAAGGGTAGATCCTGTCTAATGAATTTGGTTAACTTCTTCAAAAGGGTAAGACAGGCTGCTGACAGTTGTCACGCTGTCTATAAGGTATACCTTGACCTGACCAAGACATTCGACACTATCTCCAATGCTAGTGTATTTATTAAGCTTAACAAGGTCAGGTCACAGGTACCTCATCAGAGAGTATGAAGGTGACCAATAGTGTCACACTGAAATCAGTGCTGGGACCTCTTTTGTTCAGCATTTACTTCCATGATCTCCAGACCATGAGCTAACCAACTCTGCAGATAACTGCAAACTGGTAGTCATTATCATGTCCCTCTCTGAAGTCCAAACCCTTCAGCATAACTTGTATTCTTTAATACCTGGAAATTATATTCTTTAATACCTGGTGTACTAAAACTTGGCACAAATTAAGTGCAAAATAGTACAATATTTCCACATTTGGTGGATAACCACTCTCCCCAGCATACAGCATAGATAATACCCCCACTTCAAAATGAGAATGTTGTTTGGGACCTTGGAACTTGGTTTGAGTTCTCTGTGCTTTGATCATCGTGCAATGACAGCAGTCAGGAAGCCCTTTTACTTAGCATAACTAAGCGCCAGTGGAATAGCATCCGTATCTAAAGATATCATTGTTGGTTTATAGTCAGCATTGATTAGGCCAGTTATTGAGTACAGTGTACGCTTTGGGACATACCTCATTATGCATGCCTAACAACTAGAAAGACCAAAGAGGTTCCTAACTAAAAAAAAGTTAGGCTTAAAAATGTAAGCTACCAGAAAAGACTGGAAGCACTGTCTCTTTATTTGGTGTCTTATAAACTCCTGAGGGGAGATCTGTGCCTTGCCTTCCATGCTATTAGGGGCCCAGTAGTTCTGGATCTCTTGTACCTCTACAAATCCCACCAACAGCAGAACCAAGGATCTATATCTCCTCCAGCAATAAGTAAAACATAGAGGAGAAAGAGGTTTATCCTGCAGTGCCTCCCCCTACTCTGGAACAGAATCCCACCCGCAAATTATGAAATGTGATAGACTATCATCCTTGAACCGGGACCTGGTTGATTGGATGGACATTCTCAAATTCACTCTGGGCTTGACTGGCCTAGCCCTTCTTGAGAGGGGGTACAATTTAAGGGTGAATACTGGCAAGGCATAAATGATGTCAAGACTCAGATGCCTTGAATTTCCCATGATGAGTTCTGTGAGGATTCTGAATCTGCTAGGAGCAGACTATGAGAGTTGAAGCCCCATGAGTAGAAGCTGATTGAAGTCTAAGAGCCATGAGGGGTTTAGTCAGTGGATGCAGTAATATACTAGAAATAGCAGAATTCTGAATGTGGTTCTAACCAGTGGAGAGGGTGTTATGGATGCCCAGATTACAACACCATTAGTCACGAGTGATCATGCCACTGTGTGGTTTAGAGTGGCAAGAAGAGTAAGAATGAAAACACACAAAGATGATGATGAGGGATTCTATCCTTTGCTGGTAGAAGTGGTTTGTGATGACTGGAAGCAAACTGATGGAGGAAACAAGCTATGAGCATGGGTCATGGATAGAATAATCAGGGCTATGGACAAGGGTGTGAGGAACAGCAAAAGGGCAGAAAGAGAAGAAGCAAATTGTACACGCCTCTACAACAGTTGTGCAGGAATGTAAGGCTAGTAATTAGGGCAAGAGATATAATCTACATGAGGTGGAAAGGAGGGAATGGAGACACGGAGGAGGATAGCATGAGAAGTCTAGCAAAAATGTAACAAAGATGGTGAGGGAAGCAAAGGCTAAAGTTGAAGGAGGGGGTAGTAGAAGAAATCGAGAAGAGAAGAGAAGAGAAGAGAAGAGAAGAGAAGAGAAGAGAAGAGAAGCACTTTTAGGTGCATAACATAAAGAAGAAGTATCAGGAAAGAACCGCCCAAGCTGTGCAAAAATGGAAGGTCTGCATAATAGGAAGGGGAAAAAAGCAGAGATAATGAATGAATACTTCATGTTAGTCTTTCAAAGAAAACAAAGAGAATGTGCCATATTGGGAGGGACTTGGCGCTGAATGGGAAAAATACTGACAAACATAAGGATAAGGAGGAAGGGAAGTCAGAGATAAATGGTTGCCTTTAGGGTGAATAAAGTAGAAGGACCAGCTGCTTGATAGAGTTTCTAGATATCTGGCTGGTGAGTTGGCAGACCTCATGATGGAGATCTTCAACAGATTACCAGCTAGAGCACAGGAGCCAGAGGGTTGGAAGATACAAGGAAAAGGTACAAAAAAAATCCAGGAACTACATGCCTGCTAGCTTAACATCAGTTATAGGGAAAGTCATAGAGAAAATCCTCAGCAGAAGACTATAGTAGCATTTCTAGAGGACAACAGTCTCTAGGACAGCAACCAACATGGATTCACTCAAAAGACAAACAGCAATGACTTTTTCTAGTGTTAGGTTTGATTATATTTATGGTCTACCTCTTACGTAGTCGTTATTTATAACACAGGAAATTCTGTCTCTAATTAATGAATTACACAGCTCTTCAAATTTACAGTCATGTGTCTTGTGTCCCTGATCAGCTATGTATGAATCAAAAAATTATTGTGCCCCTCAGTTTACAGTAAAATATAAATATAAATACCCGACATAGCATAAGTTCTTCATTGGATCACAATATGCCTGGAGTTTAGTTTTTGGTACTGCCAAACAGTTTTCTCATCCTCTAACAGAAGAGCAGTACAAAAAACCTTAAGAGTTTCCTCATGTGAAAGATGAAGAAACATTGCTAACCACTGACTCTGGTTTGTCACTATGGCTACTCACAGTGAGATATAGCTCAAATACATGGAGCAAAGAATTCCAGTTTTCAAACAGGTTTCAGTGTAATTTAAAATAGGTTGAATCATTGTAATTCTAAGTTAAAAAAATGAAGAAAGTTTTCCCCAGAATTAAAATCAAATGTAATTATACTTGTATAGGTCAAGGAAAATATGCATTTTCATTGTTATGTGAGCAGGGGCCTTGCTGTAGGGTGAAAATTAAGACAGACTATGTACAAAAAGTCTTATCCGCCAAACAACTTTGAAGCACTTGTCTATAAAAGCAGAAGATATTTCAGGTGAAGTAGTAGAAGAAAAACTGTCCTACTGCTGGGCAGAAATGAAGAAAATGTTATTTTTGCCATTTAACAGAAATCATTGTTAGAATATCCCAGTCCTTTTTGCTGTACAGTAATTCTCTTGTTGCCATGTTGGGCCTCCCAGGCTCAAGGTATGAAACAGCTGTAATGGATAGACATCAGCAATAAAGAGGCATGAGACAGGCATGTTGCAAGCTCAGTGTTTGCCTTGCAGATTCCCAGGACCCTTTAGTCACATGACTCATACCCCCACATATCACCCCTTCTTCTTAAGGGTGTACTGTAGATTGTAGTAGCCATTGCATGCTGCTGCATAGAAAGTATGTAAAATAAGTGCATTTTATAAATACAAGAAGGGAATGTTGTATCTGAGATATACAGCTTTAAATATGCTAATATCTAGCTACTGGAATTTTCTTGTCATTCTGTACATGTACTATAAGCAGTCATTTCAGAAGTGCTCCACGTTGCTACAGATGCAAGATATAAAACATTGTAGTACCTCAACATAATATCGGCATCTAGTAATAAAGCAATCAGACAAATTGAGCCTCAGCTCTTAGTTGCTATTGCTATCTTCAACTTTCTGGATTCAGTCTCAACATGTGGTATTATTCATCTTCGACAAAAATACATGGAGTTATATAACAAAAAGTCTATAGTGAAATCTCCTGTCCATTTAATAATCACTTGGCACCATTAAACTAGCCATTTCTCTTCTTATCTAAATTAATCTTATAATCACAAAATGACTTCATGTCCTTTGACGTCATTCTTCCTGACACTCGGTCACTTACACGGCTACTTTGTACAGCGGTCTCCACATTTATTTATTTTTTAAAGGACAGAGCCAAAATGGACTAGTTTCTGGCACTGCATAGGAGTACAGTAAGATAACAGAAATAGGAGTTTTTAGTAAAAATTACTAGAAAGTATGAAGATTCCCAATATATTGTGAATCATATCACAAATGAAATTCAGTTTATGCAAATATCAAAACAGAAGGTGTAAAATAGCAGCACCAAATATAGTGTGTAGATGTACATCATTTTGGTAGATGATACAATGATCAAATGACAGGATTTGATCTGAAGGGAAAGTAGAACACAACAAATCAATAATGAATATACATTTTACTATTGCTTTCACTGCTGGGCAACGTACCATACGGAACTGTACAGTTTTATTTTGTTACTAAAATGCAACGCTTACAACTGATCATAACATGAAACTAAAACTGCCAAACTTTGCTATTACTGGGGGAAGCAGACCCCTTCACTTCTCCAAACCACCAACCACACATTATAATTAAATTCAAGGCCCTTACAACCCAGAGAAAAGTCCTATCTCACATAAAAAGGCAGTTTTGTGCTCCTGCCAGTACAGTAGCCATTTCTATACATTTACAGAACTGAATTTCATACAATTGTAATTCCAACATGGCCTCTTTCTGTTCATTATATTCACATTTAGTTCAAGGAGCTGCTGTCATCCTGTTACACATTTGTTGCTTTTAATACTTTCCCCCCTTGCTGCAGTTATGCTAACTTTCCTGCTAAGATTGCTTTGATTTAGTTGAACTTTAGAGTTTCTGGTACTATTAGCACACTTAACTGCCTTGCTATATATCTTTCTTGGTAATGCTTCTAGTTTATGTTTATGTCTAGTTTATGTTACCTGTAATATCCCTTCTGTTTATATTCCCATTTTATGATGGCATAGCTTCTACTTTGTAATGCTGTCTTAACATCACCTTGCATCATGTAAACTTTGTTTGAACAGTCATCAGTTCAAAGCGTGGTTGTATAGTGTTTCCACTATTTCCTTTAGCCTGCTTACTGCCTCCATTACCACTAAGTTTTCATTGCCTTTGCACCATAGATATAACCATACCTGGCTAGATTGTACTCAGTTGGTGCAGAGGTTAAGTTTATGAGCTGTATTTCCTGTGGTACAGGGTTTGATTCTCTAGGACCTTGTTTGCCTACTGTGTGACTTTGAGCAAGTCAGCTAACTAGATAGTGTTCCCAGGTCACCCCTTAAATGGGACTGTCTGTCCAGTATGCTTACCTGGTTAACTAATAGGATTATTATAGCTTCAAAGCAGTTCATGCAGAACCACATGGGAAATGGTAAATAATGTACTCCTTCTGCTTCTAGTATAGTGCACAGAACCTGGTGTTAATTTGCATACATGCACATAAATATATCATCATGCCATTTCCCCTTAATTAGGATGGATTTAGACATACAGTTATATGTACATTGTACTCTGCATCCTTTTCTCAATATGAGTAGGCTTTATTTCAGAATTTTGTATTTTCATTAGTAAATTAACTGATGCACTGGCCTTCTGGCTGTGCAGCCATTGGCCTTCTGGCTGTGCAGCCATTGTTCTGAGGTTTGGAAGTCAGCACAGGGGACTTCTAGGGGTGGCTAAGAGAAATAGAGGAACATAGCCAGTGACCTTTCTTATTATTTCAGAGATGATTAGAGGATACAGACAGACTGTATCACTCTTGAAGACAATTACAAACTTCACCATGCACTTTGTATTATGGAGGTGGTGTGTCACAGGGGTGGGCACTGTGTGCAGGGACAACTGCTATGGATATATGTCTCACTGCATGCTGTGAAGTCATTAGTGAAAGAAATCTGACCAACGATGGCTCTGACCCTCACAACCTTGCTGCTCTTATCATCTTCATATATGGGCCATAACACCTTACTTCAGAAGGTACTGGGAGTCCACCATTGAAGGATTAGATACAGTCTATGGAGTAAGCATGAATCAGTTTTAGGCTGATTTGGGTCAATTAAAGGAGGGTGAACTGTCGGACTTAGTCAGACACACAGTGTTACATAGGGAGCTTGGGAGGAGCATTACATGCTTGCATTAAATACATGAATACATATATATAACAACTCCGAGAGTGCAATCTCACTTTATCCCATCTCACATGGGGGAGTGTAGGGGGGCTTGCCCCCCCCTGGTTATACTTGGAGAAGAGTAATATGGTTTGTGTTTTATTTGTTTCTGTATGTACTTGTGATGGAATATAGTAAGTGTTGGTATCCGGTGTGTTTTCAGGATTTTGAACTTTCAGGATTTTTGTCTCAGGATTTTGGTCTTCAGGATTTTGGGCTTTCAGGATTCTGTAGCACTTATATATACATATACATATATATATATATATATATATATATATATATATATATATATATATATATATATATATGCATATATATATATATATATGTGTGTGTGTGTGTGTACACACACACACACACACACACACACATGAATGAACAAAATATGTTCATTTATTCACATATCTAAGTTTGTTACATAGGCTTGGTGACAAGATTTCTACAGCATCTATTCTCATAATTAACACAACATAGAGTCTGGGTCCATCATCTGCAATATAATCAACCTTGCAGGGTCATCACCATCATATCCCTACAGTCCGGAACCCACTTCAGGCTCTATTCTCTGTAGACAGAGATCCTTCTCTCTGTCATCCACATCTAGCAGTATCATACAGAAATCCTGTTTATGAGCCATCTGGCATTACGAGATAGTGTTTCCTCACCAGTAAAACAACTGTCCTATAAAATTAGTTGCAGATAGTTGATCAGACTTTTTCACATTGAGTTCTACATAGTATCTTTATTAAATTTTATATATATATATATATATATATATATATATATATATATATATATATATATATATATGATGGGCAGAACGAGAGGCATCTTTGGTATGTATTTTTACTAGGGATAAAGCAAGGTACTATTAGAGAATACGGAACTGTGAATTAGCATTTTCAGACAGTGCTTCATAAAAAAATCATTATATAAGAAATATAACATGGCAAAAGTAACATACTAGAGCCTTGAAGACATCTGTATGGCCAATTTTAATGGTTTTTTAGAGAGTGAGATGTGGCTTTTTAGCATCCAGTGTTGCTGGATAAAATTATAGACTCATACTAAAAATACATAGCAAAGAAGATGGAAAGGTGAAACGGTAGGAAAACGTGGGAGTGGTGATATATCCCTGTGACTGGCTAAACATTTTCTACCGGTTTTAATTTGTAAATTTATAGTACATATTTATTCATTATGTTAGGCCTGCTGCTGCTTGACAGAGCCCACCACAGAGAGACTGTAAGTAGAAGAGGTACAGTACAAATCTCTGTAAATGGCATTGTTGCAGCACTACATTGTGTGTATGGTTTCTTAAGGACATACAATTTAAGACAATTAAATTAGACGTACACTTTCTTAGGACTGTAAAATTTCACATTGGGGACAATAATATGTAATGCACTCATTCCCTTAGTAGTAGGTAAAATGACAAGAAAATGTACTTATGCATTAGAAATATTTTTGTGATATTACATCATCAAACTTATTAATTTAATCAGACTTACATATTACATACACAGGCAAAACGATTATGCAGACAATGTGTTTTATTTGCCAGATAAAATGACTGAGCATAATCACACTTTTTCAGAGGCAACTTGGAAGCAGTGTTTGGTTTACTTACAGTCACACAGTAAGAAAATAGAGGCGGAAGGAAATGAACCATGTACTTGCAGCTCTGTTCTTTAGTCCTCTGTGCCAACAACTAAATAAGTATAAAACTGGCAAAGTTAATACATGGTACAACACAGCACTAGAGTGAGTACTGATTAACACAGCCAGCCAGTTGCTGGGAGTCTTCACAATGTAAGACTCGACTAGGAAAATGTTCTAAGCTGGGACGTGTGCATGGTCACATATGATAAACAATAAAGAAACTTACAGTGGAGATGAAAGTCAAACATATTTCAATAGTAAGTTTTGTAACATCGCTGTTTATGTTCTAAATAATTAAAATAGCTGAGACAGGCCTTGTTATGATGGCTTGCTGCACATACACAACTTAAAAGAAAAGTTTACCTCAGTGTCAGGAACAGAAATTGTAAGTGTGGTCTTCAAAAACACATTGAACTGCTGTGAATGTTAGTTTGATGCTTAGCTATGTTGACTAAATTGTTTCTGCTTCAGTGGGTAGCAGTGAGCCATTGCTCCGTCACATGACTTTAGATAGCATAACAGTACACATCATCAAAGGCACATGGTCAGCAAAGGTGTCACGAGTGTCAATACTTTGGCAGCTTTATTTATACTTGGAAATACAACTTAAAGTAAAAGACAATTTTCTTCAGAAGGGATGTCTTTTCTTCCATTTATCTGGAGCCAAATGCTTTATATTGCTTCCTCAGGATCTTAAAGCAAGAATGCTTCAACTCAACTTGGTCAAACCACATTAAATTGTTTGGTGTCTGTTCTGTCAGCAATTGAAAGCAATATAAAATCATATTTTTATCAAGAGAAAAATGGCTTACTTTAATTCATTCTGTTCCCCTTTATTTCTTCTGAATCGTGCAGCCAGTTTCCATGGTTTGCTATCACTTCTGACAGTGCTTGTGAAAATAGTATATTATTTAAAGGAAAGAACACACTTCTTAAAACATTGAGCCCATTGCAACTGTTTACAGAGCTTCTGACAGTGTTTACGGAATTATTTTTTTACATTTTTATAAAAAACAAAAGTGCTGTATGTTGTTTCCCAATAAACATAAACTGCACAAACTGCAAAGCAAGGCTGTCTTAGCACATCTTGTCTACCATCATTTCCAGTTGCTTGTTAGCCTTTCTATTAGTGGTTGCAATATCAATGCAACTGACTTTTTATCCAGAGCAAAATACTGTAGATTATTTTTCCATGATTATCTTGGTTCTTTTAATCATGTAAAAATCAGCTTTATTTTTTGTACTACTTCAGATAGCCCTTGTGACAATAAAGTGAAAACAACAGTTTTTTTTAATAAAGAGCAAACTACTGTATATTTCTTCTATGTAATCATTTTAAAATTCTGTAGTTTGCTTCATGATCATAGATTGCAACACAAGAATGTAGTAAATAAGTTTGATTGAAATCTGTTTCATTCCATTGCCTCTACTTCTGAAAGCATTTGTTCATAGTTTCATAGGTTAGTACCAGGCTATCTGTCCTTGAGGGGAATTTTAGGCCTGACTAATTATCCCATTTGTGCTTAAAATTAACCTATCCCATTGGAGTTTAGATTCAGCTAACCATTTTCAAGATGTAGATTAACATGTTATGCCAGTTTGTGTTACAAATGTTTAAATTTGCTTGTATTTAAGCATTGCATTTGCATGGTTTTGCTCTCAGTTTGGCAAAGCTGCTTCAAGTTTGGCTACTTAGCGAGAGACCTGGAGTGAATCTATCCAAGGCATCCACTGTGATCAACAAAAAATAAGTATATTTTAAGCCTGAGCTGCACTTTTTTGAACTGAATTTTGCTTAATTGCTGTTTCATTTTTTTGCTGTTGTTGCTGCTGTGACTATTTTTTCTGCACTTTGAAATCCCAGTTCTTCTGTATTTCATAGCATAGGCTAGATTCAGATCTGCTGAATCTAGGCTGTGTGGCATAAATTAAGCATTAAAACCAGCTATCCTACATTACAAAGGCCCTCCTGCACCCTTGTGGCAGAAGTGCCTAGCCCAGGATCCGTGAGTTAGGGATTGTTGCAATAAAGCTCATTTTTGTGCTCTCCCATAGACTAGTTTATGTTAAAATATTTTAACACTTTGCTTGTATTGAAGCACCGTATTTGTGTGTAGCTGCACACCATGCAGTGGGGTTTAGTGCTGCTATGTATTGATGTAAACATTTAAAAACAACAATTTTCCCTAGATATCTGCTAGAGAACTCTCCTTAGCTGCCTGTCTGTGCATAACGCAGTTGCACATTGCTACCCAGTGAGCAACTCAGCTGCATATTCTGAGGCATTGATACAGTCTTCCACCTTTAGCCTTCCACAGAATAGCTGCCCTTGTTAGTCTCACAAGCAAATCCTGGTCCATATAGCCCATCCCCACTAGTCACTACAATATATACCTGCCATAATGGATGGACAGTTTCCTACCATTTCTCTGGTCAACCTGATTCACATGGGCATCCTGAGGCAATGTAGTAATTGACTCATGTAACTTGACAACCACTTGCTCCTAAAGCAAACACAGTATGTGAGCGATATAACTATGCCATGAAATTACAATCAGTCCTCTTACATAACAACAAAGAAGACACACAACAGGTTGTCAGCACACACCTTCCCTCTCACATAAGAGAAGGTCAAGACACATAAATGCACATACGTGGAGGTAATCACTAAGAGCCTACTAAAAGATGAGAGACCTCCCAAGTGTGAACAACATACACACACTGGTACATGAACAAACTCCACCACCACACATAACAACACACATATCATTGTCTCAACAATTAAGCCCCTAAGGCAAAACATTTCAAAACCAAATTATCTTATTATAGATGACTCAGTAGTGAGACATACAGCTGTCTCCCTCACCAGACTGGACAAGGAGAAGGTCACGGTCAGCTGCCTGTCATGTGCCAGGATCCAACAAATCATGTACACACTCAAGTCACACAGCAACAATTACAGTTATGACTCTGTCATAGTACATGTTTGTGTGAATGACTTGAGATGTACCTCTCTGGGCTATATGAAGAGAGACATGATGAAACTCTCAGGTTATGTGTCCCAGGCAGGTATGTCCCTAGCACTAAGCAGTATTCTACCTTCACTGAGGATAATGCCAGAATACAGGCAAAAAATTATTGATTAAAATAACTGGCTTAGCTTCTGATGTCACTTCAGGAGGACCCAGCATCTGTCTGCCTGGGAAGACATGGTTGACAGCCCACACTGCTTTGCCAGAGATGGCCTTCACATGTCTCTTCAAGGCTTTCAGAGAGTGGCAAAGATGCTTGCCTCCCCCATCATGTTTTTTTAGGCAATGTCCAAACAGCAAAGCTTCTGACATAAAACAATCCACAAAAGACAAACTCAGGGTCACGCTGCTTAGTGCTAGGAGCTTAAATAATAAGCTGCACTCCCTGGAAGCACTCCTCACCTTGGAAGATGCTGATGTTTGTGCAGTCACAGAGACATGGTTCAAGGCCACCGTGAGCACCCCAGCCTTACAAGGCTGCAATGCCTTTCACATATTCAGACCCCAAAATGAGCATGAAAGAACCAAGGGTGGAAGTGTGTCCATCTTCATTAAATCCAAATACACATCGAGACTGGTGAAACAGTACAACTATCTTGAGCTACTCCAGGTCCAATTAACTATAGAAAAAATACCCTTCCACATAATTGCTAGCTACAGGCCTCCCACCATGAACCAGGAGAAGAAGACCACCTACTTGGACTTACTAGAGTCACTCAGCATACAGCCAAACACCTTGGTCATGAGAGATTTCAGCTATCCTTCCATCGATTGGACAACTTACATGAGCATAAAAATGATTGCTATGAGGTTCCTGGACTTTGTTAATTCAAATGCCCTTGAACAGTTTGTCCACAACCCCACAAGAAGCTCAAATGACCTGAAACTAGTGCTCACCAACATGGGGGGGGGGGTCACTACACTACCCCCTCTGTGTTGCCTTCCCTGGTAAGATTAGACCAGGAACCTGTCTCATTTAAAGTAAAGATCAAACCTGACACCTCCACAGGAGTAAAGAAAATGAAAAATTTCTCCATAGCAAACTATTGCCTACTAAGCAATGGTATAAAAAGGTTCCAAGCCCCTGCCAACATAGACAACAATGTCTCCTATGCAGAGGAATACACAATTGCCCTATATAGCCACTTAAACAAATGCATTGACTTGGCTGTACCTAACATGGACAAAACCAGGTCTTCCCAAATAAACAAGCCATCCTGGTGGACTGCAAATGTAAGTAAGTTATACAACAAAAGAAAGAAACTGATATCTAAGAACAAGAAGGAACTAGCCCAATAGAGGAAGAATACCCTCCACAGCTTGAACAAGCAAATTAGATGCCTTGTTATGTCCTCTAAGTATAGCTATGAGTCTAAATTAGCAACCCTAGGAAAGACAATCATAAGGCATTTTTTAGCTACATGCAAAACCTAAGAGGGAATGCTCAGCTGTGTGCCAAACTTATAGTGGATGGTACCACTCATACTGAAAATGAGGAAATTGCCAACCTGCTAGCTGACAGATTTGGCAATAACTTCACCCCCTGTCCCCACTTGACATACCCCAAAGCATCCCCAATACCAGTCCTCTACCAAGTCTTTCCAAAGAACAGGTCATCAAGCACTCTCCAAGGTGAAAAACACAGTCTCTATGGGACCAGATAACATCCCAGCTGTTTACTAAACAATCTAAATGATGACTTAGCACAACCAGTTGGCATTCTCTTTAACCATAATCTGAGAACTGGCTTTGTCCCAGCAGAGTGGAGAACAGCAACAGTAATCCCCTTGCACAAAAGGGGTGCATCAACTGACCCTAGGAACAATCAACCCATAACCCTAACCAGCCGTATCTGAAGGGCCATGGAAAGACTCATCATGGACTTATCCAAAAGGACATAGGTGATCTTCAAACCCTTGCTCTGACCCAGTTTGGTTTCATCCAGGGTAGATCTTGCTTATTAAACCTGGTGGATTTCTTTGAGAATGTCACCAAAGCCCTGGATGAGGGCCAAACAGTACATACCACCTATCTTGATTTAGCCAAGGCTTTTCACACAGTCCCCCATTCAGGTATCATAGAGAAACTCTCCCAGCTGAGGATTAACCCATACATTACTAGATTCATAGCCAACTGGCTCACCGACAGAATGCACACTGTCAAAGTTGGGAAGTCCACATCCACCAGTAGACCAATTACCAGTAGGGCACCACAAGGATCTGTGCTGAGCCCTCTACTGTTTGGAATCTATTTCTCTGAAGTCCAGTTGATGGTAGATGGCCTGTGGCTTACCAGGTTTGCAGATGACTGCAAACTGGGCACAATCATAGAGTCCCCAAACGATGTTAACATATTACAGAAAGAGCTGATGCAGACAAATGATTGGTGCCGAACTCACAGATTAAAACTTAATGCAAAAAATAAATGCCTCAATATCCCCTTGGGAAAAGTAGTAGCCCCAGCGTATTATGGTATATATAGCACCCCTCTAAGCTCAAACTCAGTGGTGCGAGACTTAGGAACACAGCTTGATAGCAATCTAAACTTCGATCACCATGTGTCCATAGTGGTAAGAAAAACATTTCACATAGAGCATCTCATAAATAAGGGCATCACATCCAAAACCAGGGAGGTTATAGCTCCATTGTACTCAGCCCTTATCAGACCACTAATTGAGTACAGTTGCTGCCTTCTGTTATATACCTCACCAGACACCTGCAGCAACTGTGGAGACCACAGAGGTTTCTTGCCAAGAGAATCCAGGGCCTCCAAAACATGACATATATGGAAAGACTGAAAGCCCTGTCACTGTACTCTGTATTATACAGGCTGCTGACAGGCGACCTATACCTGGCCTACAGAGCAGTCTTGGACCCTGCACTAATCGAATTGCTGCACATCCGCAAATCAAATGAGACAAGAATAACTCACTCCAGGGATCTCAACCTAGCCTGTGACATTAACAGCACATGTTGGAGAGACAGATGAATCTCCCAGTGATTGCAACACCTCTGGAATAAGCTTCCCACTCCATGTGAAGCAGAGCTCCTCAGTGACCCTATTCAAGTGCAACCTTGACAACTGGATGGGTGACAGTAAATTCATCCTGGGGTAGCATCTGTGTCCTTCATGGACAGGGACAGTTGGTGCTGATCACAGAATTTCTCTGCTAACATTGACTATGTAAATATGGTCAATAAGGGTACTCAGGATTTTACACGGCTAGGCTTGTAAAGGCCCTAGAGGCATAGACTAGTGACCTCCTATGAACCTATGAATCTAGCAATTATTAGTAGATGAAAACATAGATATGTTAGAACAGGGATGTTGGCATAAAGGTTAAGATATTTGGAAAGTACCTATCCACTGGGATAAGGAATTGAGGAGCTGAATTTGTCCATTAATAGTACAGAGGGGAGTCCTGAAGTAAATTTCCTATTTCTCATCCATTGATCCATATTAAGCTTGAATGGGGTTAGGGATGAGCTTTGTTTTATGTGGATGTGGTGCCTGTTCCAGAGGAATGGTATCTCTGTAAGATATACTTGTTTCTCCAAACCATTCTGTTAATGTTACAGAAGAGGTTAAGTCTCTGGATTATTTCTGATACCATTTGACTTGTGGATGTGAAATAAGTCTATTTGTAATAAGTCAGAAAATACCTTGCATGCTAGACACATATCACCTGTTATCAGTCTGTAAGAGACTGAATACAGTGATAAGGCTTTCTGTCAGTCCAAATAGAACATGTTGTCTAGGCCTTGTATCATTTTTGTAAGATATATCTGTGGGTGTTTTATTTGTCGCATATGCCTGGACATACGCATGTCAAAAGGGGCATTATATGTAATGATCAGCCTAATAAGGGCTGAGTAAAGGGTTGGTAATGGCATCTCTGGATCTAGAAGCAATCCCCCTTGTTTAAGAGGTGTGCAATATAGAAGAACGTCCTCACCATAGTGGACACATTCTGATCAAAAATTAGGTCACTGCCCATGTAAGTTCCTAAATTCCAAGCTACCGGGTCAATACCTAGGGGTGTGTTATCAATGTAGTCATTCCCTGGGGGAGTTGACTTTCCAAAGAATATGATAATTCAGTTTTTGGCATTTAGCCTTCGTTCATGAGCCTGGCACCTGCTAATGTCTTGGACAAGCCCTCCTTTTGGATGGCTGAGTCTTTGGGGGATTTGAACATTCCTCTTAGCTTGCAGTTATCTGCAAACTTAGACAGAGTTCTTTGGTATTGTTTTTTTCTTCTGAGAAGTAGCTGCTGAATAGACGAGGTCCCAGCACAGAATCCTGGAAGACTCCACTAATGATTGGTCTTTTTTGGGCAGATGGCTTCCCCTGTTTTGATCTGCTGCATCTTATTTGTGAGACAGCTAGCAATCCAATGGGTAACGAAGGGGGTTATTCCTAGTTTATTAAGCAGGTCTACTATGCCTGCATGAGGGATTGTGTCAATAGCCTTGGCCAGATTGGGGTAGGCAGTGTGTACTATTTTAACTTCATCTATTGCTGCAGTGACCTTTTAAAAAAGTCATCCAGGTGAGTAAGTATGTCTTCTTAAACAAATCCACACTGAGATGGGTCCAGAGTTTGGATATTCCCCTTGCCATTACTGATTAATAACAGCAATACAGTTGAATTTTGCTTACCATGAGTAAAATGCTACATGTTGCTTGCTCATGGCCATATTTTATTTCTTTGAATTATAAAAATCAGTTTCATTTGTTTGATAGTACTTGTGAAAGCTATGTATTTTAAACAAAAACATAATTCTTTATATCCTTCGGCATGATCATTTTAAAATGCTGTATGTTACTTTCTAATGATTATCAATGGTGAAACAAGAAAGTGTCAACTCAACTGGGGTATCAGTAATGGAAGACTAGGCAGTTAGGCTGATATGCTAAATGTTGCTTACCCATGGTCATTTCAAAAGGCTATACATTGAGTCTTCATAATCATAAATTGCAATGTGGATATGCTTCAGTTTGGCTCAGGTAAAATAATTTGCAGTTATTTTCTTGCAGTTTTGACAGAATTTGTGAAAGCAATATAACTGACTCTGTTATCAAAAAATCTTTATGTTGTTTCACATAACCAGTTTTTCTTTGAAGCATGTAACATTAGTTGAAAGCATTTTGATTCCTTATCAAGAGTTGCATTTTGTTTTCCTGTGAACATTCTGACCTCATATCTTTCAACAGAATTATTTCACTACAGTTCTAGTTCAAACCTACATTCACTGCTTATTAAATTTTCAGATGACTGGCCTGACACTAATCTTGAAAGGTATAGTTTGTCATCATACTGGAACAAAATCTATGTAGGCCCTGCCACTCTCCTAAGATGCAATAGAAGAGTCTTTGTGGGTTCTGTTCAAGCAGCTTTATTTTAGACAAACACATCACTATAGAAGATTACTGACTTTAACTTAAGTAACTTATATACAAGCTAACAACTGCAATCATGCATGCTCACTCTCTGGCTGCTCTTTCAAAATGGCACTAGGGATTGCACATGTCTGGAATTTATACTGCACGTATAGCCTTGACATGCTTCTTAAAGATACAGCATACACATCACTTACACTCTGATCTACAGGCCCTCTTACCCATTTTATCAGAAATAGCGGTCTTTATGGTACAGATATGTTACAGTGTGATCTCTCTTCTTGGGAGTCCTGCTATTTTATTTTATTTTAGCTCACACTTTTTTTTTTTATAATTTAGCCTGTAAGTGAAAGTTAGCTAAAAGTATATATTTTTTTCATAAAAATATTCAGTTAGTTTCATCAGATAGTGTGCCCATGTTCTCTCACTGGGGCTCCAACAACAAACTGGCCACTAAACTGTATGTTGAAGTTATCTTTCTGCAGTTGTGGTAGTAGAGAGTAAACAGATGTTAACAACGGCACAAGTAGTGTATCAACAGTAGTGCACCTGGTCTGCTCATCCAGCTAGTTCTTTATGTTACAAATATCCCCACAATGATCATGAACCTAGAATAAGTAGAGTTATTGTAATCCATAAAGGATATATTTTGATGTCTGTGTATTTAGTACTGAGAACTACTACTGTTTTAGTGTGATTTAAAAAAGTAAGAATTCTTTTTTTTCAAAAAACATTTTTATTAAATTTTGTTAATAAACATGGACATAAAGTATTAAAAATAAACAATATAAAACATAACTATTTACACTATATACAAACATCCATGATAAACATTTGTTTTTCCAAGAAAGGTAATCAATATTTATCTAATGATCTCTACAATTTTTGGCAAGTTAGTCTTTTGTGTGTTACATTTTATGGTCTCTGATAAATAGTTTGCATTTATTTTTTACATACAGATTTTGCTATTGAAATAAATGCAGTAAACATAAGATCTTGCTTATTTTTCCAGTTAAATATAATTATTTTTTGAGCAATAGCTAGAATTAACCAAAGAACAGGTAATTGATGTCTAGGAATTACACTTGGGGTAGGGACATTGAATAATATCAAAGAGCTAGTAATATGACAGTTATCAGACCACAGGGCTTTTGTGAAATGTCTAAAATCACTCCAGTATTGTGTGAGAGTTCTACATTCGATGAACATATGAACCCAGTTGGCTTCAAGAATATCACCACACCTCCAGCAATTGCTTTCATTACTCTTGGTTATAAGGTCAGTTCTGTGTGGAGTGTAAAAGCTTCTATGAATAAATCTCCAGATATATAGTCTCCAATATAAAGATGATGAAGTGTTTTTTATTGAATTTAATAACTGTTTCTTATTGTCATTAGATAAAGGTTCACCATTAATCTTTATGGAGTAATTCCAAAAAGCTTGGTCAAAAGTAATCTTCTCATAGGATTTTATACACAGGTGGTAGGCTTAATTTATGTTCAACGTTCAGCGAACTACACCATATGAATAGTTGTATCAATCTTGGTATAATATCAGTTTCCAGATTTATTGACACTCTCACTTTATTTTCAACAAACTGTCTTAAAGATTGAATACAGAGCCAATTATCTTGACAGACATTATATCTGGCTAAGAGAAAGTTCATTGGTTGGATGTTCTTATTGTCTATAAACTGGTGCCAAAACTTTAGAATATTATCTTTAAGATTCCGCATCTTATTGATATTGAAGGGATCTAGGCAATCTGGTGTATAAGCTATGGGAAATGTAATGAAAAAGGTATTCTTTAGACTATAATTGTTGTCGATTATATTTTTGAAAATATAAAATATTTGGTTTATACCATGTGAGAAGGGGTTAAATGTCTTATTATATAAGCAATATTCACGGAGCATCCAAAATATTTTGTTAATTCCAAAGGTTTCCTTAAACTGGGTTTCTGAGTTCTCAGAGGAAGTTATATGTATTTCATGTACTTGTTTCCAGCTAGAGGTGTATATGGATGAAATCCAGTGTAGTATTATGTTAATAATAACAGATTTTGGAATATAATTCTATGTTGGGAAATCCAATCCCATTACTGTCCCAGGCTCTAACATGCCATTTATAGGCTATTCTTGGTTTCTTTGGGAACCATAGAAAAGTTAGTAATAGGGAATCTATTTGTTTAAAGAATTTCTTAGGAGGAGGTAAATCAATGATTGTATGCAAAATAAAATCTTGGGCAAAATCATTTTTATTAATGTAAGTCTGTCTTCCATGGTGAAAAACATTTTGTTCCACTTTTTAGTCAAGTCACTGATTATAGCTACCAGTTTAGTGAAGTTAAATTTAATAGCCTCATTCCATTTATTCTTAATACTTATTCCTAGATAATCTATCTTATCATTTTCCCAGTGGAATGTATTGTATTTTTGCAAATTGCTATTTATTTTCTTATTGATTAAGTGTTTTGGTTTTATTTTGATTAAAATTGAGCACTGAGATTTTTCCAAATAGAGTTATGGCATTCATGATATGTTGTAAAGAGCTGTCTATGTCACTGAATGTTAGTCGAATATTGTCAGCAAAAAACTGAACATTTGGACAGTATCCCTCATTAACTTGAAATCCTTTGATATTTGGGTTATTTCTAATAAATGAAGCAAAAAGCTCCACTGATAAAGAAAAAAATAATGGGGATAGAGAGCAACCTTGTCTAGTTTCCTTATGAATTTTTACTGGGATGATAGACATGACCCAATCTTAACAAATGCTTTAGAATCACTATAAATATTTAATATCAGTTTAGTGAAATCTGAAGTAAAGTTAAATTCTTTAAAGATTTTTTGTAAGTATGACCAACTAAGGGAATCAAATGCCTTATCAATATCCAGACCAATAGTTAATTGTTTCTTGGTTTTGTTTGCAATGTCTATTAGAGATAGTAGCTTAATAATATTGTTGTATACTTTTCTATGTAAGATAAAGCCAGTTTGATCAAAGTGTATTAGATTGGGTAATATATTCTTTAGTCTTTTGGCCAGGATAGACATGAAAATTTTATAATCAATATTTAACAATGATATGGGTCTATAGGATACACATAGTTGGGGGTCCTTACCTTGTTTCAGAATGGGGGAAATTATTGAGTACTTCCATGAGGGAGGGAAAATTAAGTCTTGTTTACCCATGGAGAATGTGTTTAATAATAATGTTATTGTGTTCTCTGGAAGAATTTTATATATTTCTGGGATTATCCCATCTAACCCTGGGGCTTTATTATCCTTCAGATTTTTAACTCGTTCTTTCACTTCTGCTAAGGTTATTTGTTTATTTAGGGTACTATTTTGTTGTTTTGATAGTTTAGTCTTGATATTTTCTTGTAGAAATGTATCTATTACATCGTCTGAATCTAGTGGTGATTGCATGTCATTGATTGACTGATAATGATTTCTAAAGGCTTCTAATATACCTTCTAAACCAGTTGTTCTTTTTACTGTGTTATTATTCTTGTATTTAATTTCATTAATGTGATTTTGTTTATTAATTTGTTTGGGTATGATAGCTAGTTTATGTAAATGTCTGTGGTTTACTGAATAGGACTGCAGTGTAATCTTTTCTAAGCTTATAGCAACCTTATGATTCAATATTTCTAAATATTTGCCATTTAGCTTAGAAATTTCAGTAAGTACTGCTTTATCATTTGATTTTAAATTTAGTTTCAACTTATCTATTTTGGCTTGTAAATCAGAAAGTTCCTTGTCCCATTCCTTTCTCCTTTGAAAATACCAAGCTTTAACTCCACTAAAGATGTGAACTTTTAATGCATCCTAGAGTATGATATCTGTTACTTCATCATTATTGTTGTTTTCCATAAATGCATTTATTTCTTTTAATAACCACTCCTTAAAACCTTTAACTTAGTAACATAGGCTGGGATTCTTTGAAAAATTATCATATCATTTTTTTTCACAGTCAAGCTGAACAAAAAGGCATTGTGGTCAGAGAGTGAACATCACTGTATTGCAATATCACTTATTTTAGAGTAAAGAGTGTTAGACACAAAAATCTTATCAATATTAGTTTGTGTGCCAAATCGGAAAGAATAATGAGTGTATTCAAGTGAATTTTGAACTCTTAAATTATGTATGTCTCTAAAATTCATTGGGCTATAAAACTGTTTACCTTTTTAGCTTGTGTCATTAGTTTAACTTTACTGTTTTTAGAGGTGTCTTCATCTGATAACAAGCAATTGAAATCTCCCACCAGAATAATTTTTCCCCTTGCATGTAAAGTAATGAGACCCAAGTATTTCTTCACATATTTAGTTCCTAGACCAGGAATCCAATATGAGTTTATCAGTGTGAAGCATTTCTTATTAACTTCTAGCACTACTAAGCTTAACATTCCATCTTTATCTGAAAATGTGTTTAAAATTTTAGGTAGTGCATAAGTATTATTCCATAGTATAAGAGTACCTCTCCTTTTGGCTCTAAAGCAGGAATCCGTGAGAACTGTAAAATCATTAAATGATCATTTTTGCAAATCCTTCTCCAGCAATTGGGTTTCCTGCAAGAAGATTATCTGAGCTCTGTGCATTTTAATGAATTTAATTAAACCAGCTCTTTTGACATCGTTATTTAAGCCATTGATATTTAATGAGAAGCATCATTTGTTAAAGTTATTTTTAGAGCATCAACAATACCTTCCAAGTATAATGACTTGAAGTAATTCATGAAGTTATGTATCATGGATGAGTCAAAAATCTTTAGAAACAAAAATAACTAAGAAAACATACATACATGGAACCTAAAGTTCCAGGTTTAGTTAATAAATTAACTAAACCACCCTTTAACACCACCTCACACACCAAAAACATACATAAATAGCTTCTGCTTTAAATGTAGTATGTACAAACAGTAAAACATTTCTAAGGTAACTCAAACAAATATGAACATAAAAAGTCCATCAGGCCATCACAGTGGATTCATATGTAATATTGTGTAAACCACTACTAGGTATTGGAAACTAAGGAGTTAGTTTCACCAATTAACCTAGTTGCTTTATCTGCATAAGCTTCTAATACCTATATATTTTATACCTGTATTACACTCTCTTGTGTTTATAACTATAACAACACAGAAAGAAAAGGGGGGGGGCATATGTTGGTGTATTAATACTAATTGAACAGAATAGAGTGACCTAGAACTTTTTAACAATCCATTCCTACAGTATCTGTGGTCATACAAAGATTTGAATCATAGTATCATAACTATCATTGCAACTGAGTCTGATTATATTGCTTTAAATTTGCATCAGTGAGAACACCTAATATAGATTAAAGTTGCTTAAGCATGAAAGTAGCAGAAGGAAAAGGAGACTCAATCCTATATATATCTTTGCATTCAGAATGTTAAAGAAATTGGTTGTTTAAGTAGTCAAATATTAATATATTATCATTTAGGGCATGCTATCAAAGCAAAGAATGGTATCCTGTCAGACTTCAGTGTTTCAAAGCAACAGACATACAGTAGCATTAAAATGCAATTTTCCTCATTAGACTAGTAAAATAATCACTGTATTAAAGTCCTAGCTTGTTAAAAATACATATTTAAAGTGATTCCATACCTTTAGATGCATAAAAGATGAAAAAATAACCAAAAAAAAAAACAGTTACTTTTTTTCTAGTTTCATTTTCAGCTTTACTTCCTGGTTCTGAGTCATTCATGAGTTCAAAGGTCATGTGATATCATCACTCACTGTATTCCTGCCTCCAGCTTCTCTAGCTTGTTACTAGTGCCTGTAGATGCTTGTGCATGTGAAGAAACAGTCACAGAGGCTTAGAAAAGGCATTTTTTGTGGGAATTTCAAACAACTAAGTTTTCTCCATTCTAAAGAACCATAAAAAGTGCACGAGCAGTGAAAAAAAACATGAACAGCCCTTCTCTAAAAATGTTGGGAAAGTAAGATTTTCCCCATAAATTAATAATTTACATTGCTTAAACTAAATTAGGTTAAGAATTAGAGCATTTAGTTAACGCAAAGCACTGAATGTTGATATATTACACTAAGAAATGCAGATTTTAAGTAAATATATATATATATATATATATATATATATATATATATATATATATATATATATATATTAATCATGATATGAACATCTTTCAAAAATTTCAAGAGGAAACAAAACTATCTTAAGTAAACCATCTCCTAAGGGCACTTTTGTTGTGGGGATTCCATAAAGTGTAATCATAATAGACTAAACAGTAAACTCTAAAGTTTTACCCCACCACTAACACACATGAATGCTTTACTTTAGAAATCATGAATTAATAGTAAGATAGCATGAATCTTGTATCCTAAATGAATATATAATGAAGTTAACTGTGCCCTGGTTATAGTAAACATATGGTATGAAAGAAGAATTAAAAAAAAAAAAAAAAAAAAAAATATATATATATATATATATATATATATATATATATATATATATACATACACACACACACACACACATATATACATGCAAACACACATATACACACACATATATATATATATATATATATATATATATATATATATATATATACACACATATATATCTCTGTGTATATATATATATATATATATATATATATATATACACACACACACACATACACATATACATACATGTATACATACATAGATATATGCCTATGCAAAATAAAGACCTTTGTTTTGTGTATATATTCCAATAAAATATTATGTAAAATAAAGACACTTTACCTTTGCTTTGTGTATATATTCCAATAAAACATTAAGTAAAGAGTTCTGCAAGAAAGTTTTTAGTATTATTTGATATCAATCCTATTTGTCTTTTAATTTTTTTATTTGCATTTTCTTTAACAGTCCAAGTGTTCTTAGTTGCATGTCTTTTCAGACTCTGTGTAGACCATTCCATGTCTTCTATATCAGTTAGTATTTTTGTCTTGTGAATAAAGTCCAAAGCCTCTGACAAATAGCTAGGAATCTTCTCACCTTCTGGTAAAAATATTTTTATCCTGGAGGGAAAGAGAATGTGTGCTTTGATGTTAACTTTTTTAAGAGATTTTATCAAGGGAACACATTCTTTCCTTCTAGATATGACAGAAGAAGTATAGTCATTGTCAAAACAAATAAATTTGTCCTTTATCTTGATGGGGGAATTATTCCACACAGACTTCAGAACCAAATCCTTATCTTGGGAGGACAAAAATCTAACAATGATGGAGCTGGGGTTAGGAGAAACTGTTGTTGAAGCAGGTTTTGCTAGAGACCAGTGAGCCCTCTCTATACAGAAGGAAAGGGCTTCAGGAAGATTTAGTGCTGTTGGGAGCCAGTTATTAAGAAAGTGCATCATATCAGTTCCCTCTTCCTTTTCTGGTACTCCATAGATTCTAATGTTGTTTCTCCATGACCTACTTTCTATGTCTTCCAGCTTTTCTGTTAGTTTTGTATTCTGTTTCAAAAGAAACTCATTTTGACTTTTCACATTCTATCAGTCTGTCATCCATATCTGTTACAGATTACTCGATAGAAGCAATTTGTTCAGAATGCTTTTTAGCCATTTCACTAAGAATGTCCAGCTGCTTACTACAGTCTTGTTTAATAGTACCTATTTTATTCTCTACTTTGTCCATTTTTATAGATAGTTCTTGAATAGTAGTTATTAATGTTTGCAGCTCCTTCTTCACCACACTGATGAGAGTTCTTCGAGTTACTCATACTTGGATTTCTTGAGGAAAAAATTTTTCACAGGAAAAAAATAATAAAAACTTATGTTTTAGTACTAATTTTTGAAAAATAATAAAGGACCTATAATCACAAATCCTCTATTATACTTTTGGATTAGTATTTCCAAAAATCAGATTAAATTTCCTGTCAGAATAAAAATGTTATAAGCAGAGCTAATGTTCAGTGCTGCTATCAGTCTGGCATCTTGGCCACGCCCCAAAAGTAAGAATTCTGACAAGCTCATCAGGCAGCTTTTTTATTGCCAAATAGTATGCTTGGTTTCGGTAGGGTTCACCCAAAGTCTACAATCCATTATCTATGTTTCCAGTTAAGATAGGCACTCTTGGAATATTCTGTGGAAGTGGAAGGTGAAATTAACATGAGTAATACAAGCATAATTATCAACATATTTCAGCTGGTTTGATCTTACCAGAGTTCTACTACAAGTCATAAACATAAAAACGTAATGGGCTCAAGTGTTGATCCTCATTGGCTCCATTGGTTATACTCCTTGGTACACCAAGACAGAAGTCTCACTTTGTCAGTCTTATTATGCTGGTCAGATAATCTGAACACAAAGAAATTAAGTGCAAGTCAAGACTAGCCTCCATTTATCAGATTTGTAGAGGATAGTTAACAGGGTCAGTAATTTAAATCTAGAAATTAAGCTGTAGCAATCTGCTCGTTATCCAGTGAGGCATAATGCTACTGGATAGGTTGACTGGAGTAATGCCAACATCATAGCGAGCTCTGAAATCATACCATGTATCAGAAAATATAAAGTTTTGCTGTCTATAGTCTGAAGTTTCTTTTCATGCTACATTTTCTAACATTGTTTTCCAAATAGCAAATTAGATAGAAATGGATTTATTGTTAAAGATACAATACTTCCCTGCTTTTGTGAATAGAGATAATGGCACTTGCATTCCATTTTCAGGGGACTTTTTTTTCTCTTTAGGGTGACATTTACCTATAAACAGCTTGTTTATGAGAACTGTCAGGTGATATTTTTTTTGGTTTTCAAAATGCAGATAGTTGCATAGTTCATTAGATATGCAGAGTTGCAACCATTTTCCATTAATACCTGCCTGAACATTCTACAGTTTATTTCAAAAGAAAAGAGACATAATATTTGTATTTGTACTTGAAATACCACTCACCTTTGTGGAGCGCACTGAATTAGGGTTACTGCTGTCCATTTTCTTTTCTGGTAACATAGAGGGATAAGCCATGACTATGACCCAGACAGCCTGAGTTCAATTCTCAGATGAGTCACTTGATGGCACAGGCTGGGAGGACGAGTGTGCCCATCTTGGTGGAGAATACTTAACTGGCTTCAATAAACTTTTTCAAAACCTTTTTAAAAACTTCTAAAAAGTGACTTATTCCTCCTACTGGGAAATGATTAGAAGCATTCTCCTACATCTAAGAGAAAAGGTTATATCTTCTGGGCCTAACCCTGGTACTCTTTTATGTTTGTCCTGTTACCTTCATGGTCACAGGCAGGATACCAGATCTAGCTTGAGAATTGTGGATTATTTGTGTTTTCCATCCTGGGGGTGGGAGGGGTGTTCACTGGTGCATACAAATACATTGTTCTCTCTGGTGGAGACTGGAAAGGATACAGTGCTTGGTAGTGCTTGGAGGTGGATGGGACATCCTGCTGACATCAACCTCCCTTACAGAAGTGCATTGTCAAGCAGCACTAATGCCCATTGCATGTCCCACCATGGGCTGTCACTGACATGTGCAAGAGGTGGGGAATTCAACAACAAAGACACTCCCTAGCAGCAGTACACACTTCACCAGGTGTCTTCATCTCTTTGCTGTGTCAGGGGTGTAAGGAGGGTTGGTTTGGTAGACTTGGCAGATGAGGATGTGTTCAGGGGACTGCTGATGGTCAGCTGTGGGCAGGAAAAATTGTAGATAGAAACAAAACTGCATTTTCTAGTCTGACAAGCATGATTTTTAAATTGAGAAAATGGTGAATTACTGAGTGGCCTCATCTCTGGATTTTGAATTAGAATGGGGCACATTTGCATTCCTTTCCACTTCTGCTAATTCCTGTATCAGCTTTTATATTTGTCTCCCTTCTCATAGCTGACCATTAACTGTTCCCAGGAGCCTCTTCTCATTTGCTGCATGTAAGAAAACTATCTTTGTATGCCTGCATTTATGGTAACATGAGAAGATTTGTCAAACTTCTTAAAAGAGCTAGAGCAGATGCATAACTGTGGTGGGGTAAAGGGGACAGCTGCTTCAAGTGTAAAAGGCTAAGGAGTGTAATTGGCAGATCCCTACTCACCTTCATGCATTACCAGCATTCAGAAATGAATGAAAGTATTTCATTTGCAGAGAGATATGCAGTGCTGTAGTGATCCATGTCTTCAGTGCATTGCCAGCATTCATGTGTTAGTAGTGCATTTACGGTAAGAACTGAAGCACTGCATCACTCCGTGTCTTCAGTGCATTACCAGCATTCATGTGCTAGTAGTGCATTTAAGGTAAGAAGTGAAGCACTGCATCACTTTGTTTCTTCAGTGCATTACCAGCATTCATGTGCTAGTAGTGCATTTACAGTAAGAACTGAAGCACTGCATCACTCCATGTCTTCAGTGCATTACCAGCATTCAGAAATGAATGAAAGTATTTCATTTGCAGAGAGATATGCAGTGCTGTAGTGATCCATGTCTTCAGTGCATTGCCAGCATTCACATGCTAGTAGTGCATTTACAGTAAGAACTGAAGCACTGCATCACTCCGTGTCTTCACTGCATTACCAGCATTCACGTGCTAGTAGTGCATTTACAGTAAGAACTGAAGCACTGCATCACTCCGTGTCTTCAGTGCATTACCAGCATTCAGAAATGAATGAAAGTATTTCATTTGCAGAGAGATATGCAGTGTTGTAGTGATCCATGTCTTCAGTGCATTGCCAGCATTCATGTGCTAGTAGTGCATTTACGGTAAGAACTGAAGCACTGCATCACTCCGTGTCTTCAGTGCATTACCAGCATTCATGTGCTAGTAGTGCATTTAAGGTAAGAAGTGAAGCACTGCATCACTTTGTTTCTTCAGTGCATTACCAGCATTCACGTGCTAGTAGTGCATTTACGGTAAGAACTGAAGCACTGCATCACTCCGTGTCTTCAGTGCATTACCAGCATTCAGAAATGAATGAAAGTATTTCATTTGCAGAGAGATATGCAGTGTTGTAGTGATCCATGTCTTCAGTGCATTGCCAGCATTCATGTGCTAGTAGTGCATTTACGGTAAGAACTGAAGCACTGCATCACTCCGTGTCTTCAGTGCATTACCAGCATTCATGTGCTAGTAGTGCATTTAAGGTAAGAAGTGAATCACTGCATCACTTTGTTTCTTCAGTGCATTACCAGCATTCACGTGCTAGTAGTGCATTTACGGTAAGAAATGAAACACTGCTTCACTCCTTGTCTTCAGTGTATTACCAGCATTCACATGCTAGCAGTGCATTTACGGTAAGAACTGAAGTGCAATAACAAGCTGTGTGTGGCTACACTGCAGCTACACTGCAGCAGCTTTTTGTTAAGGTTTAAAAGCAGAGAAGTGTTTCTTTTGCTAACCTGATAAACTATGATATTAAAAATGTTATCAATCCAGACCTTGGTTTTGTGAAGGATAGATCTTGTCTAATGAATTTATTAATTCTTTAAAAGGTAACCCAGGCTGTTGACAGCAGCCATGCTGTCCACATGGCATATCTTGACCTCGCCAATGTATTTGAGATTATCCCCCATGTTAGCATAGATAGTAAGCTTACTGCATTACAAATAGATCCCTATGTGAAAGGATGGACAGCAAATTGACTGAAGTACAATAACTAATCAGTGCAGTTAGTAAGTGCCTCATCACTGAGTATGATGGTGGCCAGTGGTGTCCTGCAGTGCTCAGTGCTGGGATCTCTTTTGTTCAAAATTTACTTTCATGATCTCAAAACCATGAATCAAGACCTCTGGCTAAACAAGTTTACAGATGATTGTAAACTGGATGTCATTTTTAATTCCCTCTCTGATGTCCAAGCTCTTCAGCAAGAATTTGCACTCATAAATACCTACTGTACTAAAACCAGATCCAAATTAAATGTTAAAAAGTGCAGTACTGTCACACTGGTAGACAACCCCTTCCCCAGTCTACAATATAGACAATACTCATCGCTACAATGAAACTGTTGTTGACAGCCTTGATCTAGGTTATTAATTCCCCCTCCTTTGACCGTCATATAATAACAGTAGTCAGAAAATTCTTCTACTTAGTGCAGCTAATTGCTAAATGAATATCTTCCAGATCTAAAGATGGCATTATCCCCCACATCTTGCATTGTTTAGGCAGGTTTTGAATAGAATGCCCCCTTTGAGAGGTACTTCACTAGATATATCAAGCAACTAGAAAGACCTCAGTGAGTCCTAACTAAGATGATTGTTGGCTTAAAAAAATAAGCTACCAGAAAAGACTGACAGCACTGTTCCTTTTTCAGTATCTTACAGACTCCTGATGGGAAACCTATGCTTGCATTTCATGCCATTAAGGGACACAGTGGTCATGAATTTCTTGTATCTCTACAAATGAAATAGTCACACAAGTACCAGAACCAGGGACTTAAATCTTCATCAGAAAATAAATAAAACATGGTAGAGAGATAGGTTCCCTATGAAGCACTTTCAATATTGCTGGGATGTATTCCAGCTACAAATTAATCAGTGTGTTGTATTATCTTCCTTCAAATGGGAACTTGATAACTGGATGGGTATTTACAAACATACTTCTGGCTTGGCTGGCCTAGCCCTCCCTGAAAAAGGAGAGATGGTCTAAGGGTAGGTATTACCAAGGCATAAATATCACAAGACTCCATTGCCTTGTACTTTCTACGATCCTGTGATCCTATGGAATCTTATTGAAGAGATAATAACAATAATGATGATGATAATAATAATAATAATAACAATAATAATAATAATAATGATAATAATAATAATAATAATAATAATAATAATAATAATAATAACAACAGTAATATCAATGATCCTTTCCAGGGTTTCATCCCAGACACAGTACTGAGTCAGCTCTAACAGGAGTCTTTAACAACCTTCTTTTATTAGGAGATCAGTGTAATTATTCCATTTTGGTCCTTCTGACTCCCTCGTCAGCCTATTTTGCTGTACCAGATGGAACACTACCGTGGAATGGCTAGTACTGTGTTGTTCTGGTTTGTCTTCTACCTGTTCAGGCACACAGAAAGAGGTCTCCTGGGTTAAATCCTCCGTGTCCTAACCTTTTAAAAGTTCTCCATCTTGGGCCCTTTATTGTTCACTATTTAAATGCTACCTTTAGGAGTTATTCTGGGTTTGAAAGGTTTATATTGCCATTGCTGTACTGATGGCATACAGCTTTTACCTTTAATTTCTTCATGGTTCTATGCCGGCTCTTAATAAACTATCAGAGGACTTGGACTGGACCCATTTCTGGAATGATGAAAATCAAATTAAACCTACCTAATACCATTAATACTGTTACTAAAGTCATTCTTGTGACCCTCAGTACAAGTTCTGTCTCTCAAATCACCTGGTCTGGGGACAGTCTTCAGGTCATGGTGTAGGTGCACGATTTGAGAGAGATTACCTGTTGTGGGGACAGTTCAGTTCATGCCATAGGTCCATGATTTGAGACCAATCACCTGTTGTGGGGACAGTCTTTAGTTCATCTCATAGGTGCATAATTTGAGAGCGATTACCTATTGTGGGGACAGTCTTCAGTTCATGCCATAGGTGCATAATTTGAGAGTGTCATGCCATAGGTGCATAATTTGAGAGTGATTACCTGTTGTGGGGACAGTCTTCAGTTCATGCCATAGGTGCATGATTTGAGAGTGATTACCTGTTGTGGGGACAGTCTTTAGTTCATCTCATAGGTGCATGATTTGAGAGTGATTACCTGTTGTGGGGACAGTCTTCAGTTCATGCCATAGGTGCATGATTTGAGAGCGATTACCTGTTGTGGGGACAGTTCAGTTCATGCCATAGGTCCATGATTTGAGACCAATCACCTGTTGTGGGGACAGTCTTTAGTTCATCTCATAGGTGCATGATTTGAGAGTGATTACCTGTTGTGGGGATAGTCTTCAGTTCATGCCATAGGTGCATGATTTGAGAGCGATTACCTGTTGTGGGGACAGTCTGCAGTTCATGCCATAGGTGCATGATTTGAGAGCGATTACCTGTTGTGGGGACAGTCTTCAGTTCATGCCATAGGTGCATGATTTGAGAGCGATTACCTGTTGTGGGGACAGTCTTCAGTTCATGCCATAGGTGCATGATTTGAGAGTGATTACCTGTTGTGGGGACAGTCTTCAGATCATGCCATAGGTGCATGATTTGAGAGCGATTACCTGTTGTGGGGACAGTCTTCAGTTCATGCCATAGGTGCATGATTTGAGAGTGATTACCTGTTGTGGGGACAGTCTTCAGTTCATGCCATAGGTGCATGATTTGAGAGAGATTACTGATAACAAGTTGACCTGGAAGGATGACATCTCAGCTGTTGTCAAGTCCTCTTATTTTCTTCCGAGAACATTGTCCACATAAATCCTTGTATTCCTTCTGCTCTCTCCATGATAGCGCACACTATTGTTTCTCCTGATTGAAGTACTGTAATGCCCTTTTCCTGGGATTTCTAGATTCAGAACTGGATTGCCTGTGGCTTGTATGGTATTTCACTGCCCGATAATTTATGGAGTTTCTAAATACCTTAATTATACATTGGTCCTGTTTGAACTGCACTGGCTTCCTATCAGACAGTGAACCAGCTTTACAATATGGTTTCTGTTGTACTTTGCCCTGCATGGTTTGCCCCCCCTACCCACAAACTGCAGGATCACCAGAGCTGGTCTTGACCATCCTATTCTCTGTGTCACCTCCCTTGAGCTGTTAGTGATTCCAACAGTGCAGCTCAAATCCTCTGGGATTTGTTTGTTTCTTTCTTTGTGTATCAGGTCTGAACATTTGGAATCTATTATGTGCTTGGCTGAGATTGACCCCAGTTCTGAACAGTTTCAAATGTTCCCTTAAGACCCATTTATTATAACTGGCATTTGCATAGCTTGCTTTACCAACGGTGTTCCTGCATTGCATGTAGCATGCACTATGAAAGCCTCACACAAAAGAGTCTTAACATTGCCTAAATTCCTCCATAAATTCACCATATTGCTATTAATACAGAAGTGACAATCAATCCTGGTGCTCCCCCCCAAATGTAGCCAAACAGAACAACTGACATTAAGTTTCTTGTTTCCTTACTAAATCAGCACCTTCACAACCTAACACAACACAGACATTAAGACTATGACAGCCCATTCATCCTTCATTTACTTCCAGGCTGCCACTGCTCCCTTGATGCAAGACATGGAATCAAAAACAAACAAAAAAATAAGGAGGCAGCACCTTACTGCCAAAATACAAGCAGATGATTCCAACCCAAATGGAGTTCTACTCAAAATGAGTGTGGCAAACAGACAGCCATACTATATAGCAGTAGCTTACCTAGTACCTTCTTCCTCATCAGAAGAATTCCAAGCACTGCTAAACCACAAAATCACCTTGCTCCACAAACACAGAAACTTCCTTATTCTAGGGGACTTTAATTTAAAGTTCTGGGCCCCAATATACAGTGATATCCCTGAATTCCTCACTGATGCCCAACTTCATCCAGCTTGTAATCCAGCTTACAGGACCCAGCATGATATCCTCAAATCACTCATTTCTTGATCTAGTAATCACAAGCAATGCATTCATCATATGTCCAATTACCATACATTGCCCATCTTTTAGAGATCATTGCCCTATGAAATTCTACATACAAACCTTAACACTAAAAATTACCCCTAACTGTATATCTATCAGAAACAAATCTCTGGCTATTATAATCAAGCTTATTACATACCTGTTATCCATCAGCTGGTCCCCAATAACTGACTTAATGTGCCTGAGCCATGCAGCCAAACCTCTTAACCAATATGCTCACAATTATACAACCCACATTCTTTCCAATAATTATTAGCCTCTACAAAATCAACAATAATACCTGGTTAACTCATACTCTTAAGGATCTCCTAAGACTTAGAGATAATTCCTGGCATGCATGGATATACAGCTCTCTACAAAAACACAATTTGCAATAACACCCAGTTATGCAACCTTACATAACAATCAATCTAGTGGCACAAAATCAACTTCTTCACTTTTCTGGAAAGAGTTAATCACCACTCATCATCAAATACCTCCTGTTCCCATTTCACCCCTGTGGACCACCATAAAGAACTCATTACTCACAAACTTACAACACAAAAACAACCTTCACTGTCCCGACAATGCAAAAACTTTCCTACCTTTCATCTTCCATTCTACTTTAAATTAACCGAGGGAAAAAAATCTTATACCAATTCTCAAAAAAATACCACTAGATGCATGAATTGGTACAGAAAATATATATCCTCCCAATTACTGGTTTGTATACCAGTTGCAGAGACTTTCTCTTCATTCTAATTCTACGCATCTACAACCTAATATGCATCACACAAAATAGTGTGCCAAACAGTTTACTATCGAAATGTTGAAAATTAAAAAAAAAAAACGGTACTAGTCAGCAAATTGTTTCACTGAAAATACAAATAACCTAACAGCCCTATTGTCAAAAAACAGCTGTTAACGCCGAAAATGTCAACAACGACATTTTACGGCATTAACAACAATGGCACCCTTGCCATAACTCCCTAACTCCTACACCTAACATCCCATTTATGCATGGGGGGGCAAGCCCCCCTGCACCCCCCTGTGGGGGGCTGCACTCCCAACACCCCCCAACTTAATATTCCAACTCTGAGATCACACTACAGTGAGGAAAGGGATGTATTTCCCTAATCGCACTATACTGCGATCCCTGTACATAATCGACCGTTATATTTGCGAATGCACAGTCCATTCGCAAATATGACGTTCGCTCATGTAACCTGCTCACATATGAAGTATTCGAACATCTGTAGTTCGAATACTTCATAGCCGTGCAATTGCATGGTGAAATTTCAATGGTAAACTGTGCCAAACATATTGAAATCAGTCTCACTCAAACTTTTATCACTTTACCTAAGCAAGCTAAACCTACCAACACCTCACATTTCCATATGATCTCCATCTTATCCACTTTGGGTAAGCCCAAACAGTTAATGTACACCCAACTAGCTGATGACATCCCACAATACAAACTGCGATCTCATAAATGACATGGCTTCTGTTAAGGACAAAGCACTATGACTGCAATATGGACACTTACAGACAAAAGACCCCATAACATGAATAGATCTTCTTGCAGGTGTAAGCTTTGCTGACTTACCCACATCCTTATAAGCCACATGCTAAAATTGGGCATATTTCCAAAAGCAACACAGTGGTTCCATAACTACATCTCATAGTCCATGTTGGCATGAATGACTTGAGACATACCTCCCTGGACTATATGAAGACAGACATGATCAAACTCACTGAATATGTATCCCAGGCAGGTATGTTCCTAGCCTTAAGCAGCATTTTACTGTCACCCAGAGTGATGTCTCAATACAAACAGAAAATGATTGACTTTAACAGTTGGCTTAGTTTCTGGTGTCATTCCAAGGGGATACAGTACGTGACATACTGGGAAGACATGATCAACAGACCACGATGCTTTGCCAGAGATGGCCTGCATTTGTCTCCCTTGGGCTTCAGGCTTCTGGCAAAGGCTCTTACCTCCCTATAGTGCCTTTTTTAGGCAATGCCATGAGGTCAAAACTACCAACATGAAAATTTCATCAAAACACAAATTAAAGGTCATGCTGCTAAATGTTAGGAGTCTAAACATGAAACTGCACTCTTTGCAAGCATTCTTAACCCTGAAGATGCTGAAATTTGTGCAGTCACCGAAAACTGGTTCAAAGCTGCGGAGAGCACCCTAGCCATACCAGGTTACTCATCCTGTCATACATTCAGACCCAAACCATTGGCACCAAAGCAAAAGAAAGTGGAGTTGCAATATATATTAAAGACATACACACCTCTAGGCTGGTCAAACAGTATGATGCACAGGAGACACTCTAGGTGCAGTTAACCGGTGACAATACCCCTATTCAAATCATAGCTAGCTACAGGCCCTCAACTTTGACTCAAGATGCCCACTCCACCTATCTGGACCTCTTTGAATCTATCAAGATTCAACCCTTTACCCTGATCCTGGGTGACTTTAACTATCCAACCATAGACTAGAAGAACTACTCATGCAAGACACAAATGCCCAGAGATTCCTTGATTTCATCAATGCAAATTCCTTGGACCAGCTGGTCGACACCCCCACAAGAGGTGATAATATCCTGGACTTGGTATTAACCAATATGAGTAACCACTGCAGCATCCGTACAGTGTTATCCTCCCTGGTAAGATCCGACTACAAAGTGGTTACTTTCAAAGTCACCATCTCCCCCCCCAGCTAAGGCCAAACAAAAAAACTTCTCCAAAGCTAGTTACAACCTCCTGAGGGAAGGTATAAACAGATTCATAGCCTCCTCTCCCTCTATAGGAACTGGCACATATGTCCAAGCCTATACCAAAGAACTATACAAGCATTTATATAGCTGCATGGAATCAGGAATACCAAACAGGACAAAATCCTCTTCTCAGGGAAGAGTAAACCTGTCCGGTGGACATCTGCAATAAATAAATTCTATAATAAAAGGAAAAAATTGCTGTCCAGGACCAAGAAGGAGCAGGTGCCTAATTGGAAGCACTCTCTCCTTTGCCTGAACAAGCAAATAAGAGCACTAATGAAATCCTCCAACGCAAACTTCAAGTCCAAACTGGCCACATCTTCTAAAGACAATCATAAGGTCTTCTTCACATATGTCTGCAATCTCAAATGAAGCACTCAGATCTGCTCTGAACTGGTTGTCAAGGACACCACATACAAAAACTCCATAGATACAGCCAACCTGTTGGCAAACAAGCTCAGTGAAAACGTCACCCCTCTGTCTCCCCCATCAGTAAATCAGGAGATCACCAGCACCAGCCCCCTCCCCTTATCTCTAGGGAGCAAGTCATCACTGCCCTCTCAAAGGCAAAAAATACAGCCTCCATGGGACCCGATAACATCCCAGGCTGCATCCTGCATGTACTGAGGCAGGAAATTGCAGCACCAGTAGACACCCTAGTCACCCAAAACCACAAAACAACTTTTAGAAAAATAAAACAAAACACAAAAAACAACCAGCCAGGTTCCCACACATGTTTAATAACACTCTGATGTCTTGGCCAAAGCCTTCAGGGAGTCTCTATTCACCCAAAGCCTGAGTACCGGCTTCATCCCAGCTGAGTGGAGGACAGCCACTGTCATCCCTTTGCACAAAGGTGGAGCATCCACCGATATAGGAAATTATAGACCCATCAGCCTAACGAGCCTGATCTGCAAGGTCATGGAATGGATTATCACAGACCTCTGTAACAAGGACATTGGCAACTTCCAAACACTCAATCTCACACACTTTGGTTTCATCAAGAGGAGGTCATGCCTATTAAATTTGGTTGAGTTCTTTGAGACAGTCACCAAAGCCATGGATGAGGGGAAGACGGTGCACACCACTTATCTTGATCTGGCCAAAGCCTTCGATAATATTCGCCACTCAGGTATAATAGATAAACTCTCTCAACTAGGCATCAATCCATGTGTTACCAGATGGGTTGCAAACTGGCTGACTGATAGAACCCACCTAGTCAAAACAGGGGAAGCCACCTCAAGCAGTAGACCCAAAAAGAGCAGTGTATCACAAGGATTGGTCTTGGGGCCTCTGTTGTTTGGGATATACTTTTCTGAGGTGCAGGACAAAACCAGTGGGCTATGGCTGACCAAGTTTGCAAATGACTGCAAGCTGGGCACTGTCATCAATTCCCCTAGTGATATGGACATCCTCCAAGAGGGCCTCACCCAAACAAATGAATGGTACCAGAAACATGGCCTCAAACTGAATGCCAAAAAATGCATCATCATCCCCTTTGGGGAGAATGATGTCCCCACAAATTATCACATTAATAACAAGGTCCTAAGCATGCAATCAGTCATGAGGGACTTGGGCACCCAGGTTAATAGCAAACTGACTTTAGACCACCATATTGCCTCTGTTGTACAGAAAGCTTTCTTCATGGCCCACTTCATTAGTAAGGTTATCTCATCTGGGGACAAGGAAGATATAACATCCCTGTATTCTTCCCTTATAAGACCCATTATTGAGTACAGTACCTCTTTTGGCATGTACCTCACAAAGCACATGCAGCAGCTGGAGAGACCACAGATGTTCCTCATCAGGAGAATCCAGGACCTCAAAATTCTAACCTACACAGATAGGCTAAAAGCTCTGTCCCTCTACTCAGTCTCATACAGACTCCTCAGAGGTGACCTCTGGCATAAAAAGCAATCTCAGACTCCATCTTGATGGGACTACTGCATATCCACAAGTCAAGCTCCACTCGAGTAACCCGCATGTGCAACCTCAGCCTGGTCTGTGATATCAATAGGACTTGTTGGTCGGACAGATTCATGTCCCAGAGGCTCCCCCTTCTGTGGAATAGCCTCCGTCTCCACGTCAAGCAGAATACCTTATTAACCCTTTTTAAGCGAAACCTGCATAGCTGGATGGGGAACAGAAAATACGCCTCCTGGGATTCCACCTGTGTCCCTTCTGGACAGGAGCATAAGGTGCTGACTTGTTGGAACATGGGCTAAACTATTGGCTAGGCTTGTAAGGGCCTCAAGGCCAATAGCCTAGTAACTTCCTATGATCCTATGATCTAATTGAAATATTTCAGTCAAAATTGGATCATCCATCTCATTCACAACATACTTCAGTAAAGGTGTATTTCATGGTTCAATTCTGGCCCCTTTACTATTTTCCATTCTTAGCAACAAATCTCCCCATGACTTAAGTCACCTCCTAGCTTTGCCATATGCAGAGGATAATGTTTTATTCAACTCCAGCAATTCTCTTCCAACCCCTGAACAACTACAAGCTCACTTCAGCTCACTCTCTACCTGGATACTAACAAAAATCTATTCCTTAACTCACCAAATGCATGATCCTTGCTACAAAACCTAGACTTGCTAAATTCATCAACTCCTTACATGTCAAAACTGTGGGCAATACTTATATCAAGAATGCCAGTTCATTTAGATGCCAAAGATTATGGCTGTGCTCATTCCTCACTTATAATATATACCTTAACAAACCTAGACAGCAAATATATTACCTTCTGTTCTGAGCTAGGAAAATACCCACTTTATGTCCTGTTCTACTACATCTGCCTTATGTAAAGGGATCCTTGTTTCACAGCTGGAATATTTTCTGCCTCATAAAAAGTGGGAATGCTATCAAAATCTTTTAAAATAAAATATATAGATTTATCACTCTCTTCCCCAGGTAAGAACATCATTGTCTTAACAATAGAACAAGTCAAATGAGTTCCTTTCAGATACAGAGTTGATCTCTTACTGGCTTCTCAGTTATTTAAACTCCTGCACTCGGATGCCTTTACTCCTTTAGCTCCTAAACTTACCCCAGAGATGTCATCCTGTAACTTTAGTAGCCGGGAACCACAGTGGAACTCTGCTTGAACCTGCAGTAAGCAAACTTCAGTGAAGCAAACACTGCTTCTCTACACTTGGTCCAAAGATATGGGAATGTCTTTCCTGCTTATCTCAAAGAAACCACCTCTTAAGCATCATTCTGGACTAAATTGAAAGCATACCTTTGAAATCATTATGCAAATGCCATCATTCAGGACATGTAACATAACACCTTCATACACTTTATATGTTCAACTGTCAGTAGACTTTTACTTCAATTCTTTTATCACCTACTCTAACCGTCAGCATGTACCTCTCCTGTACTATCCATCCTTCTCTGTTCCTTTCCTCCTCACGTCCTGTTTACAAAAACATTTTTTGTACAGAATGTCTATGTATAAATATGCAGTGTTGCATCATATAATGGTGTAAATATGCAGTGTTGCATCATATAGTGGTGTAAATATGCAGTGCTGCATCATATAGCGGTGTATAGCGGTGTAAATATGCAGTGCTGCATCATATGGTGGTGTAAATATGCAGTGCTGCATCATATGGTGGTGTAAATATGCAGTGCTGCATCATATGGTGGTGCACTAATCTGCTCTGTACAGCCCACGAAGTGTGTTACTGAACTGTATTACATTTTCTGCTTGGATTTATTTAAATGTAACCATATTTATTTCATTGTAAGATAGTGTATACTTTTCTTTGATACTCGCTCTACTTCAGTGTTGGATTTTTAAACACAGGCCATAGACCTTATCAGAGATTCTTAAAAGCCTCACTCAATTTAGGCTTATATCTCCATATCATTCACCTAGTCTACATTTTATAATCTAATTTCTAAAGACAAGTAATTCCATCTTCTTCCGTCTCAGAATTGGAAATAGTTATGTCCAAAACTGGTTTGCATAATCTTGTTATCCACCAGTTACTGATTATTTCATGTCCTCATCTCATGATGTATAACACTGATCTACAAAGGGCCACTTAATTCCACTTTGCTGGAACATTTAAAGATCCAAATATAGTCACCCATAAACAGTCTGCAAAAGATTTAAACAGGTTTAGCCTCATTAATCTAGCCTCGTAGTGGATACCTGATAATCTTCTTATCCCCCTATTAAAAAACATCTGAACCCCCCCAAGTCAAAAAATGGCTGTTTTAGAGTAAACACAAAATCCTGATCTATATTGCATAATTGATTTAATAACCAATTTGTAAACTGGGATCATAACAGTCTCATCCCTAGAAGAGACAATTCTTAACAGCATCTTAACAAGTTAATATGTATTTTTAAATATTTTATTAAACTTCAGTTTATCATCCAATATGATCTCTAGGTCATCATAAGACAAACTGTTTTTATGATTGCAAAATCTAAATTATATGGATACATAGGATTATTCTTTCCCATGGACACCATATTTCATTTTGTCTCATTAAGTTTTTTTTACATGTAATTTTGTAGCCCTTTGAATTCTTCAAAATTTGTGTAGCGCTTGGGCACAGGTACTGGAACCTGAACTTAAATGCAAGAATTAACATCTTCCAGATTTTTGTCTTAATTGTTTGAAATATTTTGTTTTTGTGTTTTCTTTGTGTATGTGTAAATGTGTGTGTGTGTGTGTGTGTGTGTGTGTGTGTGTGTGTGTGTGTGTGTGTGTGTGTGTGTGTGTGTGTGTGTGTGTGTGTGTGTGTGTGTGTGTGTGTGCGTGTGCTTGTGTGCGTGTGTGTGTGTGTATGTGTGCACAAGTATAGAAGAGTATTGAACTGTAATCAGTGGCACTTGGATCAGCTAGACATGAATGGAAATCAAGTGTTAGAACAAAGGAAATATTTTGTGATTAAACTTTCTAAGAAACAACTGAGAAAACCTGGTTTTATTTTACTGTTGCTAGATGTTTTACACATCTTTCACCTGTGTGCCATCTCACCTGGTTCGTTTCAGCATATGGTCAGCATATGAGTGTTTTTGATCTTACTAACAAAGACAAAATACTTTTCTTTACAAAATACTGTCTCCATCATTTAACTACCTTGTATTTATATGGTTGACAGGTCAGATTTAATGGAGAACTGAAGAAATCAGAGACTGCATTACTGAGAAGCAACTTCCTCTGAAAGTAGATGTTTTTCAGATCACGTAGAATCCTAATTGATGACTGCTGTTGTGAAGAAATCACGTGTATTCAAATAAAATTATGTGTATGTACCATTGTATTACAAATGACACAGAACTGTGTCATTTTCAGACAAAATATATTTTGTATGTTCTAGCAATTAACTTTTTATATAATGCTAATTTTGATACTGTGCTAATCTGCAAAACCAGAAGACAGAAATCTCCCTTTTATTTATTTAATGAAATGATGTGTGAGGTTTTCGAGAGAAGAAAATGAGTACTTATATTACAAATTTACAACCATAACATAAGAACACATGCAGCTTAACAGGAGACTGTAGTTATACCATATCAATCTAGAGCCATAGTTAGTACCTATGTAACTGCTTCACCGCTGTTTTTTCTGCCTCAACCACTTACCACAGTTAGTTCTGAAGTACAACAACAGAAATATTTTCTGTGTTTCAACACAGTAAGGCATTCCAAGGCCTCCTCATATCTGACCTGAATGTTGCACCCATAGTAATCTAATTGTAATCTGTTCTCTATAGACTTCTTTTTACGTAAGACCACTTATACTTTGCTTCTAATGGTTTTATATCAGGTATCTCTGCCCTTCTTCTGCCTTCAGACCTTCAGTCTGCCTTTTAATTTTATTCTCCCTTTCCTTGAGTCATCTTATTTTTGTACCCTCCATTAGTCTTTCGTTGTCAGAGGGTAGAGTTTCTGCAAATGCATGCAGTATTTCAGACAAGTCCTTACTAGAGCTCTGTGAAAGTGTAGCCACCTTGCATCTTCTAAAGCTGGCTTACAGTTACATATCTAAGAATCAAACCATTTGTTCTCACCTCAACCCTCCCACTCAGGCTGGAACAATTTACAGTTGACATAGTGATTGTCACGTCTTTGTTTTCTTTCACCTTTCTCAGCATCTGCCCACAGATTTTATAGGCCCTCTCAACAGAAAAGATACTAGGATAGAAGTACATGTTGTCCTGCTAGTTGTGAGAGTGGTGCACAAAACTCTTCCTCTTATCACGACTCTATACAGTTGTATACCTACCTCTCCAGTTTGCCTCAAACACTAATTTCCCCTTAAGTTTAGTAAATGAGCTTTCTGTGCAGAATGAACCTGAAAGTCTTGATGGAGCAAAGCAGACTGCATTAACATGTTGCCCCAGGCTATCTGAGCTCTGAGCCAGTCATAATACTGCATCCGATTTGCTGGGTAAGACCTGGGCTGTATGATATCATGTAGGTTTTGATGCAGTGGGCAGAGGTGCCGAAAGCTGTTGAAGGCTGGGGGGGGGGGTGAGAGGGGCACTTAGTGATCTACAAAGGGCATTTTTTTTTAAATATTTACTCCCTCAACATAGGTTTACTTTGGAGGACATTTTAAGCTTAGCCAATTTCCCTTTTGGTGCTTGAATTAACATTTCTTGATTGTTCTTCCCCATCCCATGGCTGATAATTGTATATTAGTCCCAGTGAGAATAATTGTGATCATACCATAGATAATTGGAGGGGGACCTATGTAAGAGATGCAGTATTTAAGAACTGCCTCTATCCATTACTGGCACAAGGAGCAATCCTGTGGTGCATTCTGTTTAGATACCTGGACTGAGTATTTCTGATGCCATTTGACTTCTGATGTTCAATAGGTCCATCAGTATTGGGTCAGAGGATGCCTTATATGCCAGACATAGGTCATCACTTAACATTCTGTAGGATACCAAGTATACTGATAAGGCTTTGAGGTGTCCATGCAAGACCTATTGTTTAGGACTTGTATCTTTTTTAGTAAGTTATCTCTATGGGCGTTCCAGTTGTTGCATGTGTTTGGACAGATACATGCCAAAGTGGGCATTACACAAAATGACTGACCTAATGAGGGCTTTGTAAAGTGGGACAATCACATCTCTAGATGTAGTTGCAATCAATTTGTTCATAAGTTGTGCAATATAGAAAGACTACCTTATGACACATGCTGGTCAAAAGTTAGGTCACTGTCCACACAAGTTCCCAAATGCCAAACAAATGTGTCAACTCTCAGGAGGGTATTGTCTGTCTGGTAGTTCCCTGGGGTAGATGACTTCCCAAAGGATACGATAATGTATTTTCAGTTCATGATTCTGGCACCAATTACAGTTTGGGACAAACCTTCCTGCATGAAGGTTAAGTCATTTGGGTATTCAATAACTCCTCCTAGCTTGCAGTCATGTCAAACTTAATCAGCCCTTTGGTATTAGCTTTTACTTCCGAGAGGTAGGTGTCAAGCAGGAAAAGTCTCGGCACCGAACCCTGGGGGAATCTATTGTTGACTGGTCTCCTTCTAGAGGCATCCTCCCTTATTCTGAGCTTCTGCATCCTGAGAGCCAGTTGGCAATCCGACTAGTGATGCAATAGTTTATTCCCAGTTTATTCATACCTACTCTCTCTCATAGCATAGGTTCATAGGTTCATAGGTTCATACTAGGCTATCTGCCCGAGGGCATTTATAAGCCTAGCCCATAGTTTTGTGGCTTACGCCACCCCTTTAGTTTGGAGAAACTATGCCCCTTATTTTGCTGTGCCTCTGTCGAGCAGTGACACTGAGGTAATCCCTGGGGTGTATCTGAGATCTCCCATCCATTGGTCAAGATTCCTCTTGAACAAGGCCAGCGAGGTGCTCTGCCTCACATAAACCGGGATTTTGTTCCACAGCATAGGGAGTCTTTGGGTGATGAATCTATCCCTCCAGCACGTCCTATTAATAACCGTGTTGAGGTTTAAGTCTCCCGCCCTTGTGGCTCTGAAGGATCTAGATTTTTTGAGATGAAGCATGTTCATCAAATCTGGGTTTGGCATGGCCTTGTATGTCAGGCATAGGTCACCTCTGAGCAAGCGGTAAGCAACTGAATATAACTGGAGTTCTTTCAGTCGGGCAGCATAAGACAGATTTGAGACCCTTTATCCTTTTGGTGAGGAACTTTTGTGGCCTCTCCAGCTGCTGCAAGTGTCGGGTCAGATACATTCCGAATGGGGCATTGTACTCGATCATTGGTCTGATGAGTGATGAGTATAGGGAGACTATGACTTCCCTTGATATAGATGTGAATCCCTTCATGATAAGGTGGGCAATGTAGAAGGTCTTCCTAACTACTTTTGCAATATGAGTGTCGAATGAAAGGCTACTGTCAACCTGGGTTCCCAGGTCCCTAATAACTTCTTCTGTGTTCAGGGATTGCCACCTATATGGTAGCTAGGGGTAACCTTATTTTTCCCGAAGGGTATGACTATGCATTTCTTGGCATTTAACTTTAGGCCATGGCTCTGGCACCAGTTATCCGTTTCTGTGAGACCCTTCTGAAGGATATCTGTGTCGGATGTGTTTTCAACTACGGCGCCAGTTTGCAGTCATCTGCAAACTTTGTCAGCCATAACCCTCCTGTGTTTGCTTGTACTTCAGAAAAGTAGATGCCAAACAAGAGTGGGCCCAGGACTGAGCCCTGTGGGACACCACTTGTGACAGGCTTTGAGTCTGACATGGCGCCAGCAACTCTGACCCTGTGGGTTCTGTCACTCAGCCAGTTTGCAACCCATCTTGTAATGTATGGGTTTACATTTAAGTTGATGAGTTTTTCAATGATACCCGAGTGAGGTATTGTATCAAAAGCCTTCGCCAGGTCTAGGTAGGCTGTATGGACTGCCTTTCCTCGTCAATGGCCTTGGTGACTGTTTTGAAAAAGTCGACCAAGTTTAAAAGGCATGATCTGCCTTTGACAAAGCCAAACTGGGTTGGATCCAAAGTCTGCAAGTTCCCTATGTCTTTATTTATGAGATCCATTATGATCCTCTCCATGGCTTTGCAGATAAGGCTTGTCAAGCTAATGGGACGGTAATTTCCAGGGTCGGTGGAGGCACCGCCTTTGTGGAGTGGGACCACAGTCGCTGTGCGCCACTCCCTGGAGTGCGATCCGGAGGTGAGACTAAGATTAAACAGCTGTCCTAACTGTGGGTTTAATTCCTCATTGAGTTCATGGAGCACACAGCCGGGGACACCATCAGGTCCCATGGATGCTGTGTTCTTTGCCTTGGAGAGAGCAGTTCTCACCTGGGCGTTAGAGATGTTTGGGGGGCTACAATCATTTGGTATAGATATCTCTCCTTTAGGGAGGGGAGAAGTTTGCACTGAACCTGTCAGCCAGTATGTTGGCAATGTCTGTAGGATCAGTAATCTTCACATCATTTTGAACTAATTCTGAGCATATCTGGGAGTTTCCTCCTAGGTTTCTGACATAGCTAAAGAATGCCTTATGGTTCTCTTTAGAGCCCTTAGCTATTTTTTTCTCAAAATTAGCTTTGGATGATTTTATGAGAGCTCTTAGCTTTTTACTTATAGTGATCAGCGGTGTCTTACCTTTTAAGGATTTTGCTCTATCTTGTAGTAGCTTTCTCCTTTTGTTGTAGAGTTTGTTTATGGCTGGGGTCCACCAGACTGGACGCTTGCCTTTGGTACAAAGAGTCTTTGTTTTGCTTGGGATTGCCTGATCCATGCAGCCCTGCAGGTGCTGGTAGAAGGCATTTGTAAGTGATTCAGCGGTTTGAGTAATGTTAACCGCCGGCTCAGGGGCCTTAAAGGAGACCACACTAGTCTTTAGAAGTGTGAAGTCGGCTTTCGAGAAGTTCTTTACTGTGGTCTTTATCATTTCGGGTGGGGCGGGATGAGGACCTCCAGCGAGATTAGTTTGTGATCAGATCTCACCAGTGAGGGGTATACTTCCGGCGTTGAACATTGTGCTCCCATGTTCGTGATGATGAGATCAAGTATGTTTTCTCCTCTTGTGGGGATGGTGACTAGTTGTTCCATGGCATTTGAGTTTATGAATTCCAGGAACTTTTGGGCTAGAGTGTTTGGGCTTGAGTAGTGTTCCCAGTCTATATTAGGGTAGTTGAAGTCACCTAGTATGATGGTGTTCGGAGATACATTTATCCCCTCCAGTGTTTTCAGGAAGGCCATATGAGGTTCCTGAGTTTGCGAGGGTGGCCTGTAACATGCTACAAATTGCAGAGCAGTCTTGCCTATGGTTAATTGCACCTGGATGGTTTCCGATGCATCGTGCGATACCACCAATCTTGAGGTGTGGGTGTCCTTGATGAATATGGATACCCCTCCTCCTTTCTTGGTATTGTCCGGGTTTTGGGGCCGGAACGCTTTGTTTCTTCTCACACACACACACACACACACACACACACACACACACACACACACAGAAACAGTGAGAAGACAGCAGAGAGGGAGAGAGAAATGATATAATCTGCAAGGTGACGTATCTTGACTATACTGTAATACTGAGTTTCCAGCCATGCAACAATGTATTCATATACTCTTCAGTTTCTAACCACAGATGCACTTAGCTTTATCTCATTATTTCTTTCATAGCATTGGAGAACAGTGTTTTTTGTTATACTGTGGTGCATTTTGTAAGTATGGATATATTTCAATAGTCAAAAACGTAAGCATTATTCAACGGGAAAACGAGATAAGCAGAAAGCAACAATGAAATCAACTTATTTGGTCACTTTTATTTGTCAGATCTTCCCACTGGCACAACGAAATGGGAGGAAATTGAAAAGTGCACAAAGCAATGCAATTTATAACAATTGTTGCTTTCTTAACATAACACAACTTACAGATAGAGATTAAGGCTCTAATCATATGTCATCTTCTTACTCAAATGACTGAATACAATTAGTTTATATTGAAAGCAGTTTGGCTTAACGAGGCCATAATATGTACAAAAATATTTAGATTAATGTCTATACGTCATATCTATAAAGTACTTGCTCAGACGTAAATTACTTATGTAAAAACAACACTCTTTGTAGTCGTACAGTGCAACACACGACAGGCATGCACTCATACATGTGAACTGTTAGTTTAATGTATCCCTGAAATGTGAGGTGAGCTAAGTGTGGCAGTCCACTTTTTGCTGAAGAAGTCTGGAGAAAATCAGAAACAATGTAGAACACACCTATCAACTTCTCACTGCAAGAAATCTGGACAAAGCCATAAATAATGTGGGGACAATGGCCCCAAAACAGGGACAATTTTTAAGTACTGCCCTTATAACCTTAGTAAATTGATATAATATCAGCATTAAATTTCTGAAGAGTATGAAGTCTAAAACTTAGATGTCTGTAATAATTTTCTGACTGCAGTCCTCAATGATTTGGCAGAAACCCAACATTATTTTGAGGAGCAGACCAAAAATTAGAGGCAGAAATGTGGACATTCTGTGAAAATCTGTACATTTGATGTATGATGAGGGAGGCCTAACATCATGGATAACTGCAATATCTAGCATAATTGACAGTGACAGACTGCAATCTTCTGTAGTTTTTACAGAAAACAAACATTTAACCTAGACAGGGCAAATATAAAGCAAAATCAGGGATTATCCAAACAAGGGGCAGTTGAAATATGACAGAGTTGTGTGGTTATGCACACAACATTGCATGTTCTGGCTACCCTTCTAGTAACGCTAAACACTTGATGGGGCTGTTAGGGTCATATAGGTAATCCATGGGGTTAATTTGTGGCTACCCATCCATTTGTTAAAATTTGCTTTAAATGAGGTCATAATATCGCCATTCATGAAACATAGGAGGAGTTTGCTCCACAGAAAGTGTTTCAAACCAGTTTTATTTAATTTGTTGGTGTAGTTTAAGCTTTTTCTTACTGATTTTTTTAAAATGACGTTGACGATGCTAATACAAGACACTTAGGATTGTACTGCTTTTGTGCCATTTTATTTATAAAATTGTACTGGCAACAGCAAACATGCCAGCATATTAATTAAAACTACAGGGATATCAGACACACACACTTACCTTCTTTCTCAACCAAATGGCCACATGTGCACACACACACACATGTATCTTCTCTGCTCGCTTAAATTCCACGTGCAAGTGCGAAATGTATTTACATCCGTGTTGTCGTGTCTGCATGCAACACATGCAAGTTCCTCCTTAAAGGAGAAGACCTTGCACTGCAGAGTGAAGATGTTTTTTCTTGTTTTAATTGTCAACCTGCATCTGTAAAAGTGAGAGGGCGTTCATCACCCTCTCCCTATGGTTCTGGCACCTACGGCAGTGGGTCACAGCTACACAGGAAAACAATTATGCATTCAAGTCTTTCTCTGTTGCTTTCCATAGCATGAAGGTGAAGCCGACAGTCTGTATTTGCTCATTTGTCTCCTCTGATGTATTTTTAAAAAGAGATTTCATGCTGGTCATCTGCTAATCCTGTGATACATGGTTTGTCATGAGGAAATAGGTTAGAGAACCTACTGAGATCTCAGCACACTTGCCATCTTCTTGAGCAGTTTTTAACTAATGAGGATGGCGTGTGTCTTGTCATGCCATCACTGTCTCAGTTCCCTGTGCATGTCATCTTTCATGAACACGTTCTAAGTCCTGTCCTGCCCCCTTACATTCCCTTCCCATTTTGATGTATTACCCATGTTCTTTCTGGTAGACACAGACAGAATATACTCACTGAGCATTTCTGACTGTGTTAGGGCATTATCAGCCATAATCCCTTCAGGTAGAGGATTACTGCTTTATTCTTCTTGCTGACACTTATGAACTTACCTTACAACTGACAATGTCCTCTGCCTGCCAAAATCCAAATTTAACCTTGGACATCAAAATAACATTGGCATGGACTTCCCTAATAGCTCATAGGAATCCTTTTCTTGGTATATCATTCTTATTTGTCTATGAGCCTAACTTTTATTTCATGCACAATTTCCATCTGTTTTGTAAACTAAGGAGGGGTATTTCCCTTCCGTCGCATACTGCTGGTATACCACACTGTTCCATTACTCTCCTTCATTGCCTTTTGTTTCTCCGCATAGCCTTCCACTTATTATTCACTATCTCTGCATATGCAGATTGTACAGAATGACAAATGGGTGTGCTTTAGTAGCATTACAATGCATTACATACTATGTATCATACATAATATATCATAGTTAAAATAGTGTAGCAGATTATCTACGCTAAGTAAAAAAATACAAAGATGTTAATTCAGAGATAAAATTGTATGCACAAACAGTATGCTGCTCCAGTTTTTCTTTTTCTTTTTTTGTATTTTATTGCAGTGGCACTATTGGAAAACATAATGAGACGTTACAGTCAGTGAAATGCTTGCACAATACCCGTGTCTGTCTGTATAACAACCACATTAATGGAAACACAGTAATTCTGAAAAGCTCTTTGAACATAGAGGGTGTTACCTGACCAGATCAGCTGCACCATACTCTGCTGCTAATAGGATATTTGATACTAACTGGACTGTGAGTGCGCTGGCAAGACTTGACTGAAAGAAATTCATAAAGTCCTTGCTTCTGATTCGATTACAAAGGATTCTAGAAGCTGCTTGCACAAAGCTGGCTGCCATGATGGTGGTAGGCAACTACCTCTTGTAGTCCTGTCAGCTGACTGATTTATTTCAGTATTGTATTACTATTATTAATATTATTATTGTTAATGCTGTGGTTTCCCTTGAGTATATATCATTGGCTGAATTAAATACATAGGATATCTCTGGACTATTTAGTTTCACATTGTCCTGAAACCATGGCATATGATGCCATTTTGTCTACCAAGGCTTACTTTGGCTACATTCTTAGCTTCTGCTGCTTTGAGGGTATTATTTTATTTTATAGCTACATATCTACTGGCTTTTTATTTATTTGTGTTGTGGCATACATTTGGAGTTTCTTCCACTGTCCCCATTGAGTATAAAAGTTAAAGAATGGCAAAGGTTCAGGAGGAGTTATAAGATCCTCTGCATACAAATAGATTTTAAAGATAATTTAATACTATTTCCACAGGGAGACTAATTAATATGCCCTAAATTCCAATCCCCTGCCCACATGTAATATAACCATCTTGTGGCTGGTTAGAGAATGGTTATAGTCTAGTAAATAATAGGCCAAAGAGATGTTTAACTTTAAAAAAAGAAACTTAACACTCTTCTTCATATATGGGGAAAAAAGGTTGCCTCTGTCAGGAGAATAGCTCTAGCTTAGGCCTCAGTCGGGTCGGTAATAAACATACTCAGCAGGGTCTGTGAGAGGGTTCATGAGTCCATACAATGATGTTGAATTAGTGAGTGGCACATTGGAGGTTGATGTATGTTAGGGAAGAAGCATTTATTCCAGATCACTGCTACCAAAGGCTTAAAAAGATGTGAGGAAGGGTATGTGTTTTCGATGGTGAGGGCAGTCAGCATTAGGTATAACAATATGGTTCAGGTGCGTTGGACTACAAGAGAGAATATGAAGCTAAAAGACTGGGAAACAAAGTCACTTAGGATTAACCTATATATACAGTGACTGTAGCAGGGCTGATAGCACTCCTAGGGAGATGGATGAAAGCAGTTCAAAAAGTGTAAAGTATTCAACTCCACAGTACAGTAAACTAATAGCCACGATAATAAGTGCAGAGGTGCAATTATATGTTGACAATTAAACAGAGTATATGACAATACGCATTAAAATACAAACAAGGAGTCTTACCCACCCAGCACACATCATGGTGGAGTGGAGTGATACCAGTGCCTTTTTCTGTCATGGCCGGGTAGGACTGATGCTATAAATACAAATCTGATTCCCACACTAGTGTGCTCCATACAATCTTTTTGTTGACATCTTGTGATACACCTGTTTCTGTTTAACTTGTGTTCATTGGACTAGTTGCCATGGTTTACTGACATCCTGATGATACACATGTTTCTGTTTAACTTGTGTTCATTGGACTAGTTGCATTGGTTTACTGACATTCTGCTGATAGATTGGTTTCTACTCATACTGTGTTCATTGGACTAGTTGCCAAGGTTTACTGACATCCTGCTGATAGATTGATTTCTACTCATACTGTGTTCATTAGACTAGTTGCCAAGGTTTACTGACATCCTGCTGATAGATTGGTTTCGACTCATACTGTGTTCATTGGACTAGTTGCCAAGGTTTACTGACATCCTGTTGATAGATTGATTTCTACTCATACTGTGTTCATTAGACTAGTTGCCAAGGTTTACTGACATCCTGCTGACAGATTGGTTTCGACTCATACTGTGTTCATTGGACTAGTTGCCAAGGTTTACTGACATCCTGCTGATAGATTGGTTTCGACTCATACTGTGTTCATTGGACTAGTTGCCATGGTTTACTGACATCCTGATGATACACATGTTTCTGTTTAACTTGTGTTCATTGGACTAGTTGCATTGGTTTACTGACATTCTGCTGATAGATTGGTTTCTACTCATACTGTGTTCATTAGACTAGTTGACAAGGTTTACTGACATCCTGCTGATAGATTGGTTTCTACTCATACTGTGTTCATTGGACTAGTTGCCAAGGTTTACTGACATCCTGCTGACAGATTGGTTTCGACTCATACTGTGTTCATTGGACTAGTTGCCAAGGTTTACTGACATCCTGCTGATAGATTGGTTTCTACTCATACTGTGTTCATTAGACTAGTTGCCAAGGTTTACTGACATCCTGCTGACAGATTGGTTTCGACTCATACTGTGTTCATTGGACTAGTTGCCAAGGTTTACTGACATCCTGCTGATAGATTGGTTTCGACTCATACTGTGTTCATTGGACTAGTTGCCAAGGTTTACTGACATCCTGCTGACAGATTGGTTTCGACTCATACTGTGTTCATTGGACTAGTTGCCAAGGTTTACTGACATCCTGCTGATATACCTGCTTCTATTTAAACTGTGTTCATTGTACTAGTTGCATTGGTTTCCAGACATCCTGCTGACAGACAGGTTTCTGATTATGCTGTATGAGTGATTTTGTATGGAATCCTAACAGCACAGTACATGGCAGCAGCAAAATGTTACAGAAAGGTAGCACATATGCAGCAAAAAGGGCCTTGAATTACCATGTGGTCACAGAACTCCCCAGGCACCACCATTAAAGACATTTTAAAAACCAGCATTTACTAGGCTAGGTAAAATAGGAGCACTGACTAAAGATTTTACCAAATGAAGCTTGCCATAATCATCAACACCTTTAGATTTGTCCAATAAAGTGATAAAGTACTAAAAAACTTGAAAGTCATAGATATAAACCAGAAGGCATGTGGAGCTCCAGGATTCAAAATGTATTCATTAACTAAACTCTACATCTGTATCCCTGAGTTAAATGAAACTGTAACAGTGGGACATCCTGAAACAACAGCACTCCCATGTCCCTGGCTTTCTAGTGCAGTATTTTAGGACTAAGAACAAGTCTTTATTTATCAGGTTAAGACTGTTAGGGCACTTAATGTTCACTACTCTTGCTCTGTTTTTTTTTCTGGAGGATTTTTCTGACATTCAGGATATGGTGAGATCTGGAAATGATTAGCAGATGTCAGCACCCAATTATAAATGTTACAGTTATACAGTATGAATATGTGAGCTGTATCATTCAAAAAACTTGAGTATGGATGGTCCTAGATCCAGGCCAGGGGATGTCATCAAACTGCTAGAATCTGTTAAACATTTTGCCCAGCAAAACATGAGCCTATTCATACTAACACCATGTACATGAGAGAGAACAGGCTCAGAGAGTTGGCACAGGTGCCTTTGGTTAAAGGTCACTGCTGTATATGATGTGGAATTATGCTGTAATGTTCACTTTGCAGGAAATTGTTACAGAAAATTTGTAGAAGAAAATGTTTTGAACTATAGTAATATGTATCCCTGGATGTCCTCAATTATGTCAAAGTGCATGAGAGACCATCAAACTGCTCAGGCCATTATTAACACCAGAATGATCCATCAACACAAAAGGGCTGTAGGCTATTCAGATGCACAGTACAGACCAATTGCCTACTATATATTCTCAGAACAGAAAACGTAGCAGCATACATTTTGTACTAGATATTCAAGCAAGTTGGAATCTATTACGTTGGCAAGAAGACATCTCTTGTAGAATAGTAAACACCATACAACTGGTCTGTTTAGAACATAACACTATATGCCTGGACATCACACTGATGTTTTTATTTTCTTTCTTTTTTTTTTTGTGAATGGTTATAAGTTATTCTCCACATTCAAGGCACATAAGAGTATGGAGGGAGAAGACTGTATCATTCTTTAGAGAAGGGACATAAAACAGCGAGTAATTCAGGTCTGCATCATCTGTAAGGTATCAGATAAGGATAGTTCAGTATTCACGACAAAAGGTTTTAAATAAGTGGTCCATATTTGTTTTGGTGAGCTTAGAACTGCTACTGAATATGTTCAAGTGTATGATATGCTTTCAAGTACCGTTGATTTTAAGCACTATACAATGCTGCATTAACAAATGTATGGATTTCACAGTTTTCAAAATAAAAGTTATTGAATGATGCATATTGCTTGACAAAATGTGTTTTGGACGCACTATAAAACTCTAGCCTGGACCTGTTTTTCCACCTCTGATTATTGAATTTTCACAGCCATCCTTTAAACGTATACACCCCGACTCTTCATAAGCGCAGGCTTAACACAGACCAATGGCGCTTTCCATTTATTTCTTTACTGCAAAAATGAAGAGTATTTATTTGCTTCGTCATTTTCCCCTATTCCTTATTTAATGCTTGTCTCACAAATCTTTTTGTTATTTTTTCTTATGACTTAGTGAAGAAAGGCTCTTTAAACTAGCCTAGCATACTGTGGAATTAATAAAAAGAAATCTGAACAGGTTGCTGTTAAAATAATTTTTGGAACTTGTCTACTGGGGGGGGGGGCAGGCTTGTTGAAAATCAAGTAGTGGTTAGATGGAAGTTGTGTAAAACTTGAGCTGATTAATTGCAGTGCCACATTATTAAAGTATTACCAGATAAAAAAGAAGGAATTGTTTTTGATTGACTGGTAGTTGCTTGCTAGATCTTCACAGGTACCCTACAATAATGAATGTGGCAGTTTTGTCTAACTGAATCAGTTACCACTTCCTGATCTGCTTTGTAAAATTGTACACCAGTCGTGTCAGCACACACAAGCATGAATACACATACACACACCATACACACACACACACACACACACACACACACACACACACACACACACACACACACACGCGCGCACACACGCACACACACACACACACACACACACACACACACACGCACACACATACACACGTGCACACACACACACACACACACACACACACACACACACACACACACACACACACACACACGCACACACATACACATGCACACACACACACACACACACACACACACACACACACACACACACACATGTTAGGTGTCTGTGTTTATGGGTGTTTGTGTATAAATGGAGACACCTCAGCCCTACAGACTGTAGGCTTTAATTTTTAAAAGAAAAGGAAGCCCAGCTCTGGGCTGTCCCCATTACTACATGCTATTGCTAAGTATGTACAGCACAGAAACCAGTAAGGAGCAACACTAGAAAGCTAAAATAATTCCTTCAACAACATTAAAGGAGACTTTTGGGAAAGAAAAAAATATATATCTTTTGAGGTCAACAAGTTGAAAACCAAATGTGAAGCCCTGCGCCAGCAATAATATTTTTCTATTAATGTCACAGCTGGCTAGCACTGATAGTTTGGTGCTTAACCTCAGCATTCTTATTTTCACATTAAGCTGGCATAGCTGCTTGGCTTGGCAGCAGTATCCATATTTTCACTAAAGGCTGATAAGGAGTTGCTGAAAATGTCAAAGGAGTGTAACCCCCCCCCCCCCCCCAATGAATGCTTTACTTATTGTAAAGAAGTAGTAGAAACAGGGATACATATATCTTAGAATTTGTTTGTGGGGGGATGATGAACAAAAAACAATCGCTTTTAGATCTTCCCCTATTTGTGTGCTGTGATATTGGATACCAGCAGCTGCATGGAGTTTTATTTATTTTTTAATCTTTGGTTCTTCTTGTCATGATCGTTGTTTTATATTTACTTCCATTTCAAGTTATACTGCTGATGTTACATTTACAAGTGCTTTTGAAAAAAATGAAATGAAGAAAGTGTGCTTTTGGATGTTTTAGTTCCACTGTCCATTATTTTTATCTAAGACAACACTCACAAGATAATGTCATGGAAAGGTACTTGCGTATTATTGCAGCCACACTTTCTCACCACCCCATTATTAGTGTTTTCACAACCACGCATTTTCCTCAGCATGTTCTTTGTATTATTGAGAAAGTAGTCATTGCTGTTTGGCAGTTGATTTAACAGTACTAAGTAGGATTGTCTATAATATTCTCTCTGGTACAATATTTATTTAAATGAGATTGCAACCACGCTTTCTCACCAGGCCATTATTTTTTTATGCAAATGCAGTTATTATAACATTTAAAAGCTGTAAATACATTCCTCAGAACCTGATCTGTAGCAGTACATGACAACTCCTTATTTCGACATTTCACAAAAGATTTATCAGTTGGCTGAGGCTGGCATTGGGCTGAGGGTACTGCAGGTATGGCTAGAGTGGGACTGTGGTGTGTCTGGCATTGGCCTCGGGTGAGGAACATGTCCCAAAATGTTGGCCTAGGCACCAAATTAATGTGTTATAACTCTACACAGCACAATACAATATGTAACATTTGACATTGAGAATCTACTTCAGGTTGGCTATAGCTGCATAAATCTGGAATCTTTAATACATACAACATTTTATGCTACAAGGGTTTTTGTTTTTATGATTATTCCCCCATTAGGCTGCATACACTGTGCAGCCTGGAAGGACTCAATAATACAAATAATGGACTGGTGAGAAAGCGAGGTTGTGATAATATGTAAGTACTCATGGAAAGTATTGGGCAATAATTTAAATACACCAGCAAGTCACTCTGGATAATCAAAATACATCTCCCCTTTTCAGAGCAGTTACTTACTTACTTACACTTTGGTTTCACTATAAAATCATCGTGTATGTTAATCTTCAATGTAAGGTTTTCTACCAGCAAGGCATAGCTGACAACATGCTTTTCTAGAACATAAGACTCTCCTGTTGTTGCAGTTAGAATGGAAATGTAGTACCATATGCACTAATTTATTTACTGAAGCACTGTGCATTCATTTTTTCATAATGTCTGGCATACGTTTTCAAGTTCAAGAAAAATTTCAGGGTGGGGCATACATACTAGCAAAATTAAAATTAAAATGCAAGAATAACAGTGTTTTACACACACACACACATACACACACACACACACACACACACACACACACACACACACACACACACACACACACACACACACACACACACATTATATAAAACGCCAAGAGTTTATTGCTCATTTTAGAAAGAGTGCAGACGTACACTTCAACCTTGATAGACACATCTTTAATCCACCAAAATGGCTTTTCTCAAACTTGCTACTGTACATGGTGCAGTACCCTGTGAAGCTACCCGAGTCAGGAGCCGATGAGCCACAGCTGTGTGTTTTTGTCCTTGCTTTAAACTCATGAATTTTCATTGTGAGGAACAAGATTCTAACGTAAGCAGACAATCTTATTTTATACAAGAGGGGTACAAACTATAGCCCGATCTGCTCCCTAAACTTTCCCTTCTCTGTAGTGCTGGTTTGTATGGCAAACTGGAGACGTTTTTCTTATTCGTTCAGGTTACATAATATTATGAGATCATGAGTCATCAAAAGAATTTATCTGTGAATGATCAACTTCTAGACTCCAAATATTCATTTATTTGCATCCCTCCATGTCTGTAAATAATGAGAGAACTAATCCATACCAAGTCTACAGCCTCCTCTTAACATTGACATAGTAGTACCAGGTCCAACCATCTTTTGTTTGTGGTAAGAGAAAACAATGTGCCATGTGCAGTGAATAACAACTATCTCTCAACTTTCTAGAAGAGGAACAATTTATATATGTAGTTCAGCTTGCTGAGTTAACCTAATAATTGGAAGCAATAAATGCAGCCATGTACTGTTTACGTCAGTGTTCATGGCACTGAGGACTCTATGAAGCCATTAACAGTTGCTTTTAAATATCAAATGTCCACCTGCTGGTTCTAGAATTAGAAATAAGACTTATATAGAAGAGTCTCAGCTTGGCAGTCCTAGTAGTTTATGCATTGTGATTACAGTCTAAAGCTCATTTTGTATTGCTGTCAGCCTCTGTACTTTGTTATTTTAAAAATAAAAGTGTGTAAAGGTGAATGCTTATTTTCCAGGGATGAAACCATTTGCCCATTTTGGGAGCTGCTCATGTATAACACTATATGGCTAATGATGCTATGTGAGTTAGATTATAAATGAGATATGTATCACATATGAATACCTATTAATAATTTTTCAAATCAGTTCACAAATTAATGTTCTGTACTCTAGTGTCTGATGATTGCGGTGGTGGTGCTGCAGTAGCTTTGTCGCCTCATAGCAAGACGTTGTCCCATTCAATTCTCAGCTAGAGCGTCTTCTGTGTGGAGGCATACGTGAATGGGGCGTGCCTTTGTTGAAGGTTGTGCATCAGGGCTGGTAACCCTGTACGTAAAAATCCACTACCAATCATTAGTGGACCGGAGTTCCGCTGTGGCGACCCCTAACCAGGAAAAGCCAAAAGACACAAAGAAACAAACTCTAGTGTCTGATGACAAAGGTTGATTTTATTTAGCTTCAAGTCATGCTTTGTCATTATTTTTACAGTTTATCTAATTATTTACATTTGGTTAATTTGTTGTGTTGCTCATCACATCTGATGAAGGACAAGGTTGAAATGTCTGATGTGGTTGGTCAAAATACCATTAAACTTATTTGCTCTGTTTGTCATTGTTTTTCCTGGTCTGTCTTTGTCAAATGAACTAGCCAGCTGCTGGCTTTGAAACATTTATTGCATCTTTTATCGCAAATTCAGTTTTTATGGACAAATAGGAACATTCCTTCTTGCTCAGCAATTGAATTTTAGCTTGAATTTTTAGTTCTGATGTTTTCAATAACTGCCCAAAACTGCAGAAGGAACAGCTGTATATTAATGTGGCTAAAGTTGCAATTCCTTAATATGGAAAGCATAAAAAGTCAAAAGAAAGAGCACATTTTAATAATCTGACAACATGAGCTACCACAAAATAAAAAGGAGCACTGTGCCAAGTAGTCATAGTAATGCATCCTCTTTAGCCATTTATCTTCTTGTACAGAATATTATTTATAAGCCATTCTAATGATTATTCTGGGCTCCAACTGAATGTTCCACTGGACAGTAATGTAGGCTAGCAGAGCAGTAAAACATCCACTGGGGGAGGGGAGATAAAAAGAACTGTTCTACCCCCCAGACAGAGAAATACAAACACCTACCATCCAAAATTCAGTCTTCAGAATTAGTATTGTGTTTTCTAAACACTAAAGAGCAAAATAATATGACAATGGCTTTCACTGCTAGCACGTAAATAAAAACATGGTTGTAATTAGTCAGCTATATAATCTAGGTTAAATAAATATGTTTTAGGTGACTTTATAATATTAGCCAGTGACTTCACTACAGCAGCAAATGCCAACCACCACTATAAACAATACAGCGTCAAGAGTGGAGCTGAAGAAGCCCTTAAAGAATCATGACAACAAAAGTGCATGTAGTACTCAGCCAGAGAGATCCTGACAAAGTAGAAACATATCCTTAGAAAACTATTTGCAAATCTGCCTTTATCAAGGCATCATGAATAGCTAAGGTCCCAGTCTTGGATATACCGAGTTTCAACTCACTATGATGTAACCAAGGTTAGATAACATCTAAATCATGAGTAAAGGTGACTGATTGCCGTGTTGTCCTGAGGAAAGAAGGTGGAGATAAACCTGCATCACAGCCATGCAGTAGTGATAATGCAGGCCTCTCTTTTTCATGAATTCTCCTTATGGTAACTGATAGCCAGTGGATTGCAGTGGACCAAGGCTGGTGCTCCATACTCTAGAGAGTACAAGAGAAATGTATTAATATTTGTCAAAACTCTCTGGGAATGTTCTGAAAGGTAGAAAGTGAACTAATACAAGAAAGTAGTGGAGAGACCACAGTGAGATCAAAGTCTTTCTATTAGAGTAACACAATAGGTTGTATGAAATGCTGCCATGAGAAAAGGGATGACAAGACTAGAATGGCAACACTGCTCTTTCAGTACTAGTAGATTATTCATAACTGCCTCTCCTATAAGACATTGCTGACATGTTCGTCGTGTTTTTACTGCAAGACTGTTAGTTGAAGAACAGATTTTTTTGCATTAACATGCATTTTCTGAGAATAAGAAGCATGAAACTCTGTGATTTATCAGAAAATCAAAAAATGTTACATGGGACAGGGCACAGATATGATCCCAAATCAGGGATATTCTGTGAAATCAGGGCTAGTTAAAAGCTATGCTTTTTTAGTACCTTCATATGAAGTATTGCTTAGACTTTTTCATAACAAAAGAAAGTCAGTTTACTCCCCTCCCCAAACTGATGCAACCTTACTTAGTCTATGACAAAAACAAATCTTAAAGACTGGGACATATAGCAGTATGGCTTTACAAGACATTGCTATTATTTGTTCACAGAGTATAGAAGTATTCATATACTCTGCAATCTTCATAGCCATATAACTGAATTGCACTGAACATTTTAAAATGCGAACAATGCAGATGGAATTACAAATATTGTATCTATTAAACCCTAGAGGCCTGTTATTTGCTAGTTTTGATCATGTGTCATTTCTAAATTCTTAAAATTATGTAGATGAACTGATCTATTTGCTCTGAAGAAATCTGATCAATATTGCAGATGAACGAGATAAAAATATATAACAAATTAGTCATATTCCAGTATTTGAAATGCTTTTCTTTTTAGGTCTGATTTTTTTTGTAGGAAATAACCCTGCTAACATTGTTGGAGTATTGAAATGTTTGTGTAGGCATTGCCATGCAAAGATTCTACTTCTTTGGGACTTAGTGACACACCTTGTTAAAGTGGAAATGTGACTCCATATATGGGCCTGGATTTCTATGTTCAAAAGTCTCAATGAGGCCAACTTTATTGTTTGGACCACTGGGTCTTTTAAAAAGAAAAATGCCATGTAAGCCCTAGTGATTAACACTGTAGTGAAGCCTACGCCCCATGACTTCAGCAATCCACCCAATAGCATGCAATTGGTGTAGTAGCCCTTGACCCACACAACTTACTAGTTATCAGTTTTGATGACAATGTATAGTATTCAAGCTACAATCCATGGGGAATCAGACACTAGGACTGTGTCTCTTTTGAAGGAAGAAATGTACTGTTATCCACAAGCTGATTCCAGAATCGTAGCCATGTTTGTTATGCCTCCAACATCAAAACACTGTACTATCTCAAGAGTTCCTCATATTTATGTATTGTTAGAACGTCATTCAACCAGTCCCTTGATTGTTCATTCATACATATTTAATGAAACTCTTGTTTTATAATGTCATATATATATATATATATATATATATATATATATATATATATATATATATATATATATATATATATATATATATATTTCAACTCTACCATTATAAAGACATTCAAACAAAACATTTTCGGTCAAAATGTTAATTTCTCTTGACTGGCATGTAAAATACATGGAAAACTGAATTGCTTGAAAACAGGTCTGCAAGTCAGGGACTGCCAACCAACTAGCCATCCTTGGCCCATGTCCATCCCAAAGGAATTTTAACATCCATCGTTTTAGTGTAGTTAAGAAATGCCTTTCAGAGATATTGTCAGAAGGACAGTACTAAATATAAAATGTTTTGCAATACAAGCAACTGGAGCAGTTGAACCCAATGATACAGATCTATAATTAAAGACTTCCATGCTGTAGCTATGTTTAATTTTACTAAATATGGCTTCATAAGATAACCTCATTGACTCTTCAGTTGTTGTGGAAACCAAACACCTAGATATCTGATTTTAACATAGTCCCTAAGAAAGAAATATGCTTTCCTTATCATGTGACAGAATGTAATTTGTTTCCTCTGGTAGCTAAGTTTCAGTTCCCCAATAAAATTAAATCCCTTAATAGAAAGTTGTTATTGAGTCACAAACTTTCTTACCAGACTTACACTGGGGACACATAATAACTATAGTTATGATATGAACTTGGAAAACAATTTTTGGTCTTAAATAAAATTTGGGGTCAATCAATTCTGCCTCTATTTGGAAAGGCAGTCCTTTGGCAAGTACTTCTGCCACTCCCATCTCCTGGCTCCCTTTTAACTAGCATTTGCCCCAATTAAGTATCAATTTACTTCACAACTTAGCATACTCCTTGTTAGACAAATGTGCTTTTACAGTGCTGCTGTTGCAGTTATAACATTATTCTCTCCCTTTTAACTGGATTGGTAAGTCCATTGACATTCTGATGCACATGCTACGTGAGGTCTATTTTCCATAATCATACTCATCATATTGGTCCTAATGTGTAAGCACCTAAATGATGGTGCCACGTTCTCCCAGTCTCCCCTACTGATACACAGCAGTCTTTCAAAATCCTTTGTTATATACTTGTAATGCTGTGGAGCCATCCTGTGGCTGGGTACAGTAAATGAATCCTGTAAAAGATGTAAATACTCTTTCCTACAGATACTGTTGCTAACCATAACTTGTTCTATGTTAAATTTATTTTAAATAATCCTTTTAATGCAAACCCATTGATTATCTTTCCTCCCTTACCACAATGGTGTCTCAGCTTGATATAACATATCATGATTACCTCCTGATCTTTATCTGTAAGATGAAATAAGAAATAGAGTATAAAAACCCAAACACCATTGTACAGAAAAAGACAAAACAATTCTAATAACCTCAGGCAAAAAACTCAGATTCATATTTATGCACAAAACTATGCACTACATCTCCAAGGTGGGAACACTTGTTCCTAATTAAGCACCATCTTCTTACCTGTGCGGATCATAAAAAGACTGTAGCTGCAAGGCAAAAGCTGCTCCTTGAAACCACATGAAACAACCCCAGAAGCCCCTTTATGTAGATCCTTTAATGCCGCTCTCACATTTAGTCTGCTCAGATACAATTAAAACATTTTTGATTGCAAAAAAATCAAAAATGTCCCTAATAGAATCCATCAATTTGTATTTCAATTAAATTATCTACTGTCACACTAAAATATAGTAGTAGTAGTATTTGTAAACTACGGTTAATAATGGCTACTAAATAAGTGAAATTTTTCTAAGTGCCCTCTTTCCAGAGTGCTGACTATACTAAGACATAAAATATACAGATCAAATAAAATCACCGAAATTGTGGCTTTAGTCATTCATCCTTTCATGAATACTGAAGACGTTTGAAGGAATAAAGGTAGAAAACAAGAAGGAGCGTGGATAAGGTTGGATGATGTTGAAAGAAAAGAGAAACAAGCAAAAATACGTACATCATCAACATTGCAGAAGTCCTAAACTGTATACGGTGTGGACAGATTGTAAAACATATAATACATTCTGATAAGTATATCTTTATCCTCTCTGTGACTTCCCAAGGCACTATGCCATTTGCTTTTTGGAACCCAATATAACATCAAATCTTCCTATCATGGAATCAGTTTTGATGTAAGCTAAAATGTGCCTAAAGCAGACAGGACAGTTCTGTTACATCGGTCCATAGGTAAGTACTGGGAGAGGATCTATATCATGTTATCGTAAAATCAAAATGTCGAACGGCACAACAGAGAAGGTGCCAAAATGTCGAGGGTCCATTTCTGAGATCACAGTACAAAGAACATTGGGATATTTGCCCTTTCCTCACTCTAGTGCGATCTCGGAGTTAGAATATATATTATATTTAGCGGGGGGTTTGGGGGGCTATACAGAATTCAAGTTTTGGCATTTTCGCTCTTGTGAGCGTTTGACATTTTGCGTCTTCGATGTTATGATATAGACGCATTGGCTAGCTGCCCCTGTGGGCCAAATTAAGTCTAGCCAATTTCCCTCAAAGGTGACAATCAAACACTGAACCTTGCATCTGTGCAATAAACACCTTAACCTTTATGCCAATCCGCAACCCCATTATGCTAACCTGCAACCCTCATACAGCAGTGTTTGTAGAGGAATACATCTGCTTTAACAACTTTCACTTCCAAAACAAATAAAAAACTTCAAAATTTAAAGGGAAAGTACAGTAAACAGCTGCTAGTGTCACTACACAGCTGTGCTGAATGAAATAATAGCTCTGCCTTCCAATGCAGGACAGTTTCAATATGATCTTTGGTGACTAAATAACCTTTAAACTTATTGCAATTCTACTCTTAACTACAAAATATTCAGTATACCTCCAATGTAGGAAGCACCTGTTCTTAATTCAGAACTATTCTCTTACCTGTCCTTACTATAAAAGGATTGCAGCTGCAATGCAAAAGCTGCTTCCTGAAACCACAAGACACTCCTCCAAAAAACAGTGTCTTGTACTCAGATTACAAAAAAACAATCTCAGCACTATACAGCTCATATCTTGCCACAAGCCAACTGTCCTCCTCATTCAAAGATGACACAATTATTCAAATCAAACTGATTTAAGATTGCAAAGAGAGCAATAAATTCCTGGCTTTCCATCTCAGTTTACTTTTTTATTCAATTAAATTTCACCTCCGCATACGTCTTTCACTATCAGCATCACATCCTTAGAGTCAGGTGACAGTAGCTACATATCTTCGAGCTTTTACTGTAAGTGCCACTCACTGTATCTGAAAAATGCCTCCCTTGAACTGAGGAATCAGCTCCACTGCTGCCTTTGTTTCTGGACAATAGGACCTGCTACTCATTTTGGACATCACCATTTGCCAGATCAGATTGGCCTTCAAGTCTACTGGGTTGCAAGTGCTTATTGAAGATCTGTATAACTTGAAGAACCTGGTCAACAACCTTATAAGACTTGGCACTATGCAGAAAAAAACACTTATAACCTAGTTAGATGTTGTTGTTGTTGTTAGATACTATGGTCTAAAACTGAGGTTATTCCCCCTGCAGGTATGTATAATGGGGAGAAAAAGACATGGCCTCTTACTTGTTACAGCAGAAAGACTCTGTTCAATGTACAGTCACACATCAGCACCAAAAGGATTTTGTCCACTAAAGTAAGTGACTCGTACCAGACTAAAATTTAACGAGGTGCACGGCAGCTGCTCTTCCAGCTCATGGTGAAGTTCAGTGTGTCCTTGCAGTTTTTATTTCACTTCAGGCAAGTCTGTCTGTTTGACAAGATCTTTTCTTCTTATCATTAATAGAATCGCACTCTTAGGTTTGTTCACAAAACATAATCCTTATGGGTAGTAAATAGTTATTCAACACAGTTCAGCCATGTTTCAGAATGTAGCAGCTATGTCTTGAAATCAGGATTTTTGTCTATCAAGTTCTGTATGGTCTCAGGTGCTCATTTAGTGTACAGTCCAGTTCTTGAACTCTTTTATTTTTGGTATCAGCATTTTTATCCCACTTATGATTAATCTGCTGGAACTTCTGGTAAAACACCTCCAGGGAATCCACAGCATCTACTTCCATATTGTGAGAACTCAAGTCTTCAGAATACTGGGCCATATCCATCTGCATATAAGAACCCTTTTAATTCAGCTCTTTTTTATTTATATTACTTTTTTTCTACGTTTCTTCAGAGGAACAGGGAATACATGGGCAAATATATCCAAAGCAGAAGATAGTGATGGATTATAGTCAAGAGACTAACTGGCCTTAATCATCAGCACTGATTTCTGAAAAGTCTGCTGGAGCACCAAAGGTAATTCAACAGCTGATGTTTTACTCACATTTCTGTACACCAGAAGGTCAAAGTCAGGGGTACTTATATAAGAGGAAGCTCTAGAGCAAAGCTGACCAGGGAGTGGTCAGGCTATGAGACCACCAGCTTAAAGAAAGAGGAATCTAATCTGAATTACCAACTCACTGGTATTTCATAATTAAAGGGTTGCCATGGCAGTGAACTGAATAAACATGAATCCCTTCATGGTACATAGGAATTCTTTAGCTATAACTGCTGACTCATCAGTGAAAAACATGCTGATGTCACCAAGAACCAAACAATACTGGTGATAAAACACCATTCTGGTGATGAAGTTAGTGAATTGTTGCAGGATTGTCCTAGCATAGTGGGACAGATGGCAAAAAAGGAGAAATCTACAGCATGTCCTTGTCTACAGCGTGTCCTTGTCTGCTGGTAGCCATACTAATAATCTAGTCCACTTAATGCTTAGATATAAAACAAAAAGTAAGTCCTCACTCTTGACCAGTGTAGAGTTGTGAATTATCCCCACTCTTTGTGTCACAACAGCTACAATATAGGGACCACAGCTTTCAAACATCTAGGTCTAGAAATGTGAGGTCAGTATCATGCGACAAGTTAGATATAACCCTGGGTTTGTTACAATTGGATCTTGTACTGATGTACAAACCCCTGTGCAGGACAGTTGCACAGCAGGTACCCCGAACCAGCATGTGATGGTCAGTACAAGCCCTGGGTATATCAAAGAGAAATTAAAGATGTCTTACCATATGATGTTTCACATCATGTGGTAAAAGGAAAACAAAACAGCAGAGCCACTCCCATACTGAGGAGAGCCCACAAAGACACACCTTCAGCATCTACCCCAATGCCACTGCAGAATGTGGGGCCTTTTACATAAAAAAAAGAACAAAGAGGAAGCTGAAAGGGGAAAAGGGTAACTAATACAATGACAAGGTCTCTGTCATAACAGACCATCTTCATTTAGTAAAGAAATACTGACAAGAGGTGAAAACATGAACAGAAATAGAATAAAGTGAGGAATATATTAGTCATCAGACATGAAGGTACCTTGTTTGAAGGTTCTAGTATGAATGTGGGTTATAATGAAGAAAATCAACCCTACTTGTCCCCAGGGGATGTTTTACCACAACAGCTGTGGTCAGTATTCTTAAGGAACTACAACATCAACAAGAGACCAATGAACAATGTGTCAGATAGGTCTAAATGACACCATCACATTAAGTCAATATCCTTTACAGAAATTAAGAAAAACACAAAGTCCAGTAGGATATCAGAAAATGGAGACTAAAACAGTCAAAACACGGGTATAAAGGTTAAATTCAGTAAGGACAATGAGCCAAATCAGTAGACCAGGTGACTGCAGCCTTAAAGTCTTTAATGTTGGGAGATAAATGTGCCAAAAAAGAAACTACCCCAGAGACGAGAAACTTTAAGGCAAACATTGATTATCCAAAACAACACAATATTAAAATCAGACTATGGTTGAAGAAGATTGATATCCATCTGGTGGGTAACAATGTTAAACTATATTAGAGAAAAGCTGGTAACCTGGCAACAGTAATGCTTGACAACCATTTCTGTGATACAGAGGTGCCATTATGATAACCTCAAAGTCCCTAGGTTGAACATATTCAAGCTACAAAAAGTAAACACACAATGCACATATAGACACAGAAACACACACACACATACACACACACACACACACACACACACACACACACACACACACACACATGCATGCATAATCATTCAGGAGGCTTTAAAATGTTTGAAGACAACAACGTTTATTATAATCATATTTATTCTTTCTCCAGATGAGATTTTTAAAGACTTTCCATGATGGTGTTACTTAATTGGAAAGTACCACTATATCAAAACTAAGGGACTATTTCTGTTGTATTCAAATGTACTCCTTTTTGGCACCATAATCCAATACATTTTAAGAAGCTTTAGGATAAGATTTAAAGGGCCTAGAAACAAGAAATAGTCACATTAAGATAAACAGGTGGATTTATAATGCATGTATGGTGCACATACTGGCATAAATACATTGCATTTATCAGTGCAAGAGGATCATGGTTCTTAACTTAAGGCACATTGGCAGTGATTAGGAGCAGTAATGTGAAAATGTTACAGCAGATCATGGACAATCTCATTCTCTGCAAGCTCATCGTCTCACTGACTGTCTTTTTTATTACAGCAGTGTGATCAAATATTACAGGCATTGTATTACAACAGGGCAAACTCCTTTTAGTGTGATTTGAAGAAAAATAATTAGTGCAGTAAGTAAACTTTGACCTGTAGGATTAACCTTGCTACTTTTTAGGATAGCTGCACCTCAAAAAGGGGTATGATAAACTTTCACTACAGTTCAGTTAAAAGTACAACACTTATACCACAAAACATACTAAAACTGAGATACAGGCTTTCTACTAAACTTGACCTTTCATCAAACTAAAATCTGCATTTCTGTTTCTCCTAGGATGTAGGTTACCTCAGGTTTCATTATAACCTACAATTCTGTACCACCTTCACCTCTACATGTACCTTAGTCTGATGATGTGACCTTCATGGAGTATCCCTCATGAGTAAATTTTCTCAACTTCCATGGATAGGTTTCCTGGTTTCAACAATAAGGCTTCATGCTTCTTACTCATTACACAGTTAAAAATTCAGTAACGATGCAGGAGGGACTATGCCCTCTTTGGTTCACTTTGGCACCCCAAATCTGTGTTAAGGGATGTGCTTCCCCACCCCTTGTACTATCTAAAACACCACCCCACACTTATCACAGTAAAGTAGCAATAATCAGTCCAAAAACAAGAGAAAAGGCCTTAGGCTTCCAAGGCTAAGAAATGCACATGTGGTCATCAGATGATTTCCTTTAGCCTTGACTTGATGTTCTTAAGTGCTGCCATTGCCCAGATTTGAATACTGCCACTTACAAACACTAACAATCAGAGTCCAGGCAGTTCAAAGTTGTTCGTTACTTAGCAGAAATGGAATCAGCTTTTGTGTCATTTAAAAGCTTGTTATTTGAACAGATAGACACAAAATAAAATAATTAATCATAAACTCATACCTACTGACTACGGATCTGAATCATAGTACAGTCTGCCACTCATAATGCAGCCTTCATGCCAGCATTCAATTCTTCATCTTCAAAAGCAAAGTCTCTCTCTCTCTCTCTGTCTGGGTTTGCATTGTTGGGATCACCTGACCCATGTATTTTGCATTAGAGAGCCTTTTCCTTGGACCAATATCTAGACAATGATTCCTGGGTATTTAATGATGCATTCATCTTGCATGGTTTTCTTAAATGGTCATCAAAGGTTTTGTTGATTGTTCCATGGTAACTATGATGGGGTTTATTTTTGAGTCCTTTAAACTTAGTAACCAGACTCAAGGAGCTCTTTGTTGCTTGCGCTTATGTTGAACCTTTCACATGCCCCTCTGCCATACTTACAGATGAGTTTCAGTACGGATTTTCAGTACTCGATGCAATATGACCAAGCACATACATTATAACACCTTAGAACAGATAATGGCATAATAAATAGCCATGTTACATTGATCCTGGGTGCACTGTCTTTTTAAATGATTTGCACAAAGTAATGTCACACAGACACAGGCCTCCCCACTAATGCTAGTTTCTCTAATACAAACTCTGGATGTAAGCTGTACTATACTGGGACAAGTACAACTCTTTGAGTATCAGTCTACCATGTATCCCTGGCACCACTGGCAACTGGCAAAGAGATTTAGGGCTGTGAGCTGTAGTTCCTGTATTACTATTATTATTATTTGATTCCCTCAGGCCTCATTTGTCTACTTTCTGACCTTGAGCAAGTCACTTAACCAGACATTGCTCCCAGATTGCCCCAAAAAGAGGCTGTGGGCCTATCTGGTTAACAAAGGGGTATTATTACCTTACATTAGCAGTGGCTTCTAACATGCCTATGCTGGAAAGAGTCACCTTCCCCTTCTCACCCTATATCCTTGTACTTTACTACAAATGAGGATGCAGAGATCCTAGCTTCAGAGAGTGAATAGAATACTGTGTGCCTTCTCCTCCGATAATTCATCTTTCCAGTAAGATACATTGTTTGAGAAGGCATTCAGAAAGATGACATATACCCTAGAGTGACTAGGTTACTTTTCTCGTCTCCAGAGATGTATATTATACTTAATTCTGTCAAGGAAGTGTAAAGACTTAGCTCATCCTACCTTGCAAGTGGTCATATCCCAGTTTTGGAATTAGCCTTGTCCCCCTTTGTTCTGCCCTGTCTCTCTCCCAGAAGTCAAGAAATCATTATAGTGTTGTCATACATGTTATCCTTCCCTTGGAGAATATAGTAACAAACATGCATTCCTTTATTATTTATGCAGAATTCCCAAAAACTTGACACTTGGGTTTCTTACCAAAAGGTAATAACTTGTTGTTTGGGGAGAGATTTGAAAACAGGACCTATTTTGCCCATACATTCGCTCTTTGGGACTTCATTTATTTATCAGGCATCTCCTTTTCCTATACTTCACTTGAGTTTCTGACATAGCATCTTGTTTCTTTGACTCAATGGATTGGAAATGCAGAGCTTCCAAACTACATAATTTTCATTTCCAGTGCAAGTCTGCTGCTACTCCATGCCCACATCTGCATGGAGCTACCTATAAAAGATGGCTTGGGTTCATCTTCCAACATTTTGTGAGAAACTGTGCCAACATACTCTATATCAGAGGTGAAGCCTTATTTGTGTAAGGATATGGAAGATCTGACTGCAGACCTGCAGCAAAATAGAAATACCCTTCTCTGCCATGAGCAAGCTTAGTGCAAGGGGTTTTCATAATCACTGTCCACAACTTCACTGCTGATCGGTTTCTTTAGTGTTTTCAGTCTTACAATTACACTAGAGTATGCAAACTATTTTCATACACAAACTAAGAAATAAAGAAATATTGTAAATATAATTGATCTTGTATTTGAAAAAGTGTTGCTCAGTTCTTTATGTGTAAGAATGTAATTATGTTTAATAAATTATATTTTATATGTAAAACCTGTAATATGAAACAGGCAGATATGACTATATGTGACCAATATATAAATATATGGAGTGTAACTCAGAACGCTGAATTCTCATTTGGGTGAAATGTTTTTGTGGGTGTGAAAAAGAGAGAATGCACAAATGAGTGAATGTGTATTTGTGTGAATCACGTGATTGAATTTAGTTTTGTATAATGTAAGTAAGTAGAAGTGTGCAGGTAAGTTAATATTTGGATGAAAAAGCAGTAGTTGTGGAGATCTGCAAGACTGTGCTACAGCACTTGGTATGTGTGTGTGTGTGTGTGTGTGTGTGTGTGTGTGTGTGTGTGTGTGTGTGTGTGTGTGTGTGTGTGTGTGTGTTGTGTGTGCGTATGTGTGCGTGCAAATATATATATACCGTGGATGGAACTGTGGTGCAGCGGTAGTGTTGTCGCCTCATAGCAAGAAGTTCTCTGGTTCGATTCTTGGCTGGAGTGCCTTCTGTGCAGAGTCTGCATGTCCTCCCTGCCTTCATGTGGGTTTTCTCTGGGTACTCTGGTTTCCTCCCACATTACAAAGACATATGTCTGGAGTGTTTCTGCCTGGGCCTATGCTGAAAATTGGCTTTGTTCCAAGTTGGACTTTCCCAGTAAACAAATGCTAAATAAATAAATTTTATATATACACACACACACACACACACACACACACACACATATATATATATATATATATATATATATATATATATATATATATATATATATATATATATATATATATATATATGCTACCTCCTGGATCTTTAATCAGGTCTCCTCATCATACAACATTCCAAGGCACACATCCATTGTTACAATTATAGAGTAGTTAACAAACCCTACAATGGTGGAATAAAATGTAGACCCTTCCATTCTACAGATTACAAGATACCACGTTGGAGGATGTTTACAGCTAGACCGTATTATTCTCAAAATAGTAGCATTCCTCAGTGAGAGAAGGGTTTAACAGAAAGGGCGGTATGCATCCCTACTCATTTTTCCAATAATGTTAATTTGATTACAGATGTAGTGAACAAACATTGGTCGATATTAACTCACAGTTCTGACATTAGGACTATAGTAGGGGATAAACTCAGATTTTTGTTTAAGAATTAAAATTCCCTCAAAAGCCTATTGTGTTATCATAAGGATAACCCTGTGGCTCCATCTCAGGATGTTATATATGGCACCTTTCCATGTAATAAATATAATTTTTGCAAATTTATTGATATTACAGGTAGGTTTTTGCATCCACATAATGGATTATTGTATACGTTTAATACAGTGGCTAACTGCGACTCATTAAATGTGGTTTATTTAATTGTATGTTGTGAATGTTCAGCTTTTTATGTCGGAAAAACCAGCAGGAAACTCACATTTAGGATAAGACAACATCTACAAAACATTAAGAATGATGTCTTGACCAATACCCTGGCAAAACATATTTCTGCTTATGGTCAATCCTATAGGTTTAGCTTTTTGGTCATTGAGGTTATTAAGGAGAGTGAACAGGTTGGAGACTTAGTCATTAATATGGAAACATCAGAGACTAGATGGATAATTGGGTTAAGAGTGGACGTGGGAAAAGGGCTGAATGATAGGGTTCCACTTAAGCCTGTTCATAAAATAAGACCCTATTTAAATAATTTTAATAGTTTTTACAATATGAATGTTCATTAGAACTGACTTTTTCATGAGCCAGATTACCTTTCCCACTATTAGGTTCTATATTATTAGAGTAAATTAAGTTAAGCCTCTATTGTGCGCTAATGTTGTTATGTCTCTTTAATTTTCTTTTTGGGATGCAACCGTGTACTTGATGATTAGATATTTCTTAATTATATCAGATTTGGTCCCAGTGCCTCTATCGAGTAGAGCCACTGGAGTGATCCCGGAGAGAACTTTCTATTACCCATCCACTCATCAAGATTTCTCTTGAAGAGGGCCAGTGAGGTGCTCTACTTGACTTGTATGGAAAGTCGATTCCAGAGCATGGGCAGTCTCTGGGTTATGAACCTCTCCCTCCAGCATGTTCTGTTGACTGTGGTAATAAGGTTGAGGTCTCTGGAGCATGTGGTGCGGAGGGATTGGGATTTCTTTAGATGAAGCATTTCTAACAGAGCTGGGTCAGACTTGGCTTTGCAAGTCAAGCAGTGATTGCCTCTTAGTAGATGATATGAGACTGAAAAAAGCTGGAGTTTTTTGAGTCTATCCATGTAGGACATGTGTTTGAGGCCTAGGATCCTCTTTGTGAGGTACTTTTGTGGCATCTCCAGCTGTTTCAGGTGTCTAGTGAGGTACATGCCAAATGGGGAATTATACTCGATAATTGGTCTAATGAGGGAAGGGTAGAAAGAGATGATAACCTCTTTCTTCCTGGATGCAAAACCCTTGGCAATGAGATGTGCCACATAGAAAGACTTTCTGACCACAGTGGCAATGTAGTAGTCAAAGGAGAGGCTACTGTCACAACCCGTGTCCCCAGATCTCTTATAATGCCTTCATTGTTTAGTGGACTACCATCGATGTGGCAATTTGTGGGAACTGAGTTTTTTCCAAAGAGAATGATGATGCATTTTTTGGCATTAATTTAAGGCCATGGCTTTGGCACCAGTCATTTGTCTCAGTGAGGCCTTTCTGTAGAATGTCTGCATCACTTGGGGAGTTAATAATGGCTCCCAGCTTGCAATCATCAGTGAACTTGGTCAGCCAGAGTCCCCCTGTGTTGGCCTGGACTTCTAAAAAGTATATGCTGAACAGGATAGGACCCAGGACTGATCCTTGTGGGACTCCACTTGTGACTGGTCAGCAGCCTGAATTGGAGTCTGCTACTTTCACACTGTGGGATCTATCTGTGAGCTGATTTGCAAATCATCTAGGGATATAGGGGTTGATACCTAGTTTGGTGAGTCTATCTATAATTCCTGAGTGGGGAATGGTAGCAAAGGCCTTGGCCAGATCGAGGTAGGCTGTCTGAATTACCTTGCTTTCATCCACAGCTCTCGTGACTGACTCAAAGAAGTCCACCAGGTTGAGCAGGCATGATCTACCCTTCATGAAACCAAACTGGGTAGGGTCCAGAGTTTGGAGATTTCCTATATCCTTGTTAATTAGGTCCATGATGATGCGCTCCATAGCCTTACATATCAGACTCGTCAGGCTGATGGGGCGATAGTTCCAAGGGTCTGTAGTTGCTCCCCTTTATGGAGAGGGATGACTGTAGCAGTGTGCCATTCGAAAGGGACAAAACCTGAGGTGAGGCTGTGACTGAACAGGGCACACAGGTGCCAGTTCCTTTTGTAGTTCATGTAGAACACAGCCAGGGATATTGTTGGGTCCCATGGAAGCTTATTCTTGGCCTTGAACAATGCAGTTTTAACCTGTGCAGCAGTAATACTGGGAGTCTGGCATTCCTCTTGTATTGTGAATGGTAAAGTTGGCACTGAATTTGTTGGCCAGTATGTTGGCAATATCTGTTGGCTCTGTATAGGAGGTACCATTCTGCAGTAACTCAGAGCAAATCTGGGTATTGCCATGGAGATTCTTGACATAGCTGCAGAAGGCCTTGTGGTTGTCTTTAGTATATGCTGCAATTGTGCTTTCATAGCTAACTTTAGAGGATTTTTTGTGGGATCTCAACTTTTTATTGAGGCTAATAAGGGAGTTTTTCCAGTCTTGTGTCTTCATGTTTCTCTGCAACAATTTCTTCCTTTTGTTGTAGAATCTGTTAATGGCAGGGATCCACCAGATTGGCTTCCTTTTTTTGGAAGAGAGCGTCTTGGTTCTGTTCGGTACGGCTAGTTCCATGCATTTATGTTTGTTTGTGTCTTTCGGCTCTTCCCGGTTAGGGGTCGCCACAGTGGAACTCCCGTCCGCTAATGACTGGCAGTAGATTTTTATGTACTGGCTTGCTGGGCCTAACACACAACCTTCAACGAAGGAACGCCCATTCATGCATGTCGCCACACAGAAGACGCTCTAACTGAGAATCGACGTACGTATTCATATTTGCATGGGTGCCGTGAAGTTAGCCACCTCTGCTTTTAGGAGCCCAAAATTAGCTTTAGAGAAGTTTTTCATGGTGGTTACTTTTGCAGGAGGTGTGGGTGGGATGTGGATTTCCATGTTGATTAGTTTGTGGTCGGAGCTAACCAGGGAGGAATCGACTATTGGTGTAGTGCAATGATCCCCCATGTTGGTAAAAAAATCAGGTCAAGGATGTTGCGCCCTCTAGTGGGGGTAAGAATGAGCTGGTCCAGGGCATTGGAATTAATGAATCCAGGAAGCAATGGGCCAGTGTATTGGTGCATGAATAGTTTTCCCAGTTAATGGAGGGATAGTTAAAGTCACACCCAGTATGAGGGTGTTGGGTTGGACCCTAATATTTTCCAGGGTGCTTAGGAACGTGGAGTGAGAGTCTTGGGACATGGTTGGGAACCTATAGCAGGCTATGACCTGAATCGCTGTCTTGCCCAATGTTTGTTGCACCTGAAGTATTTCTAATGCATTATGCTGTGCTACTAGTTTCGAGGTGTGCTGTCCAAGTTCTGGGACCGAAAGGTGTGAAATGAGTTATAGCCTGGTAGTGCAGGGGTGCTTTTTGCTGCTTTAAACCAGGTGTCTGTTACAGCACAAGTGTCGATGTTGGCCATTTTAAGGAGGGCTTTGAGTGAGTGCATCTTGAGATTTAGACTCCTAGCATTGAGCAGTATGACCCTCAGATTGCATTTATTTATAGCTGTTACGGTGGTAATTTGGTCTTTGGGACACCACCTAAACAAGGCACTATAGGGGTGGCAAGAGCCTTAGCCAGTATTTGGAAACCCAGGGATGACAGATGCAAGCCATCTCTGGCAAAGCATCGAGGTCTGTCAATCATGTCTACCCAAGCAGTCAGATACTGGATCCCCTTAGAATGACACCAGAAACTTAGCCAATTGTTGAAGTCAATAATTTTCTGTTTGTACTGTGGTAGCATTCTGGGTAACAGTAGGATGCTGCTCAGGGCTAGGGTCATACCTGCCTGGGCTACATAATCTGAGAGCTCCTCCATGTCTCTTTTCATGTAGTCCAGGGAGGTATGTCTCAGGTCATTCACACCCACATGGACAATGACAGAGTCATCCTTGTACTTATTGTGGAGTGACCTGAGTGAGTGTGTTATGTGGTGGATCCTGACACCCAACAGGCAGCTGACTGTTACTGTCTCTTTATTCCACCTAGTGAGTGGGGCATCAGTGTGCCTCACTATTGAGTCACCTATGATTAGTGTATTAGGTAAGCTGTTTTGAGTTAGGGGCTTAGGTTGAGGGGCACACTGTGTGGGTGAGCTATGTGTCTTGTGATTTGTGCTGTGTTGTAGTGGTCAAGTGCATTTTGGCCTTGGGGCCCCTGCTGTTTGGGTAGATTTGTATTGAGAGCCTTCACAAAGGTGGGTATGTGGTTTGTGTTTTTGTGTCAGAGCTGTAATGGTGGGTGTCCTGGAGGGCTATGTGTTCCAAGTGGTCTGGTGCAGGTGTTGACCTTCTCCTCTTGACTGGCTATTCCGGTCTTGGCTGGAGAGTGCATGGCTTCCAATTTGGGTATATAAGTGCATCTCTCGCACGTATAAATGTTGGGGGGGTAAGAGGAGAGGGTTGTCTGTGTACATGAGGCAGTTGCTACACTGCCTCAGGATGCCCAGGTTCACCAGGTTAATAGGAGAAAGCACAGGGAACTGACCTTTACACATACCTGGAGGAGTGGGCATTATTAATAAGTACTAGGGCTATTTTCTTATAGGATGTTTAGTGCTAATAGTACTTATGTGTGCTACAATAATTGCTACAAAAATGCTAGACAAATAAGCTAGTTAAAGGCAAGAGAGATGAGTACTAGCAAGTTCTAAGGGAAAAATTGAAGAGCAGACTTTCTGGCACCGGTAATAGTTTGCCCTAGCTTAGTGGCGCTGCACGGCGTGCAAACCTGCGCAAACACAGGTTTTTACTATCACACTTCAATGTGAAGCAAAATACAGTAAATGCAGTTACAATTAATGCAATACAATGAAAAACAACTTAAAAGAACTGCAAAACGCAGTATAATCAAGAAAAAGCAAAATGGAGATACTTAAAGTCTCTCTTTTCCTTTCTGTTGCCCTTGTAGTCTGCAGGACGCCAAAATGGGATGCACAGAGCTTAAACAAGTGCAAACCCACACAAACATGGGTTTTTAAAGCAGAAAGTTAAAAGGGATAGAAAAGCTGCCCAAAAGGCCAATAAGCTACAATTTTAGAGCTGGAAACAACTCCTCTTGTGGTAGATAGGTTACCTATTGCTTACCACTCCCACTGATGAGCGGAAAGGCTTCCCTCTAACACAGAAAGGTCTGGGGAACTCAGAAACTACAATACAGTCCTGAATACAGCAAATCTGTATCAGGGCTACTCTAGTTAACAGGAAAGGCGGGAAAACAAGCAAACAAGCTACAACTTGTTTTTTTCACAGAAAAAGCACTTAAAACAGTAATAAAATCACTTTAAACAGACACTTGAGTGTGAAGCAAAATACAATAAATGTAGTTAAAATAAATGCAATACAATGAAGAAAGAATTAAAAGAAGTGCACAACACAGTATAATCAAGAAAAAGCAAAATTGAGATACTTAAAGTCTCTCTTTCTCCTTTCTGTTGCCTTTGTAGTCTGCAGGACACCAAAACATGGTCCACGGAACTTAAACAAGTGCAAACCCGCGCAAATACAGGTTTTTTAAGCAGAAAGTTAAAAGGGATAAAAAAGCTACCCAAACAGCCAACAAGCTACAATTTCAGAGCTGAACACCACTCCTGTCATGGTAGATAGGCTACCTAGTGCTTACCACTCTCACCGATAACCAGAAAGGCTTCCTTCTAGCACAGAAAGGTCTGGGGAAATCAGAAACTACAATACAGTCCTGAATACAGCAAATTTGTATCAGAACTACTCTAATTAACAGGAATGTCAGGAAAACAAGCTAGAATTTTTTTTTTCCACAGAAAAAGCACTTAAAACAGTAATAAATCACTTTAAACAGTGCAGGTTATCACACGAGCGTGAAGAAAAATACAGTAAATGCAGTTAAAATAAATGCAATACAATGAAAAACAACTTAAAAGAAGTGCAAAATGCAGTATAATCAAGAAAAACAAAATGAAGACACTTAAAGTCTCTCTTTCTCCTTGCTGTTGCCCTTGTCGTCTGCAGGACCCAAAATGGCTGGTTTCTTTGTGTGGATATATTTAGTATTTCATGTTCTTTTATTATTTATTATTAAATATATTTAAACTTTTCATTGTGGCTGGTCCTTTTTAGAAAATGCTTAAGCTTTGAGAGTATTTGCACATATTTATTTGGTGATAACTCTGGCCACTCCTGAAAGTCTTGCTGTTTGGTCAACATTACCATTTGTATTAATATTAACTTCATTCAGCATAATTGGGTACTCTTTTAAAAGCCTAATATTAACTTCCCAGGTGTGTGCATGTGTGTGTGTGTGTGTGTGTGTGTGTGTGTGTGTGTGTGTGTGAAATTTAAATCTCAAAGAGTCTGTGTATCAGCTATTTGGGGCAGGGGCAAGAAGTATTGGTTTCACAGTGCCATTGGGAAGACTTATTGGTGATCTGGGGAGAGGCAGAGCCAGACAGAGTCACCCAGACCCTGGGCTGAGTGTGTGCACTGTGTGCTCTTAAGGGAAATTGTACTTGATGAAGAGAGGTCTGCATCTGGAAATATTGTGCATCCATGTGTATTCCAAGTGAATGTCCCACTCCAGTGTCAGTGGTGAGGATTCAGGCTCATTGGTTACTGGCCCAGCATGGGGATATCCCCCCCACACACACACACACACACAGATAAATATATATATAGAACATATATATATAATTATCTATATTTGTATATCTATAGATATCTCTCTCTCTCTCTCTCTCTCTATATATATATATATATATATATATATATATATATATATATATATATATATGGCTCTACTACAGTTTATCAAAGTTTCAAAATTTCGAAGATCACCTCTCAACCTGGAAACATCAAAAATCTGGACAAGGCCCATGAAAAATAGGTACAAATCTGTACGATGATTAACACAAAATTTGCATACATAATTATGTAACCCCACCCACTCCAATGGATTTGTGGGATACCAACTTTCAAACACAAACTGAAGAACAGACAACCAAAATATGGCACCAGAGTCCCCCTGCAGCCATTGCAATGTCCCATTACCTATGTGTGCATACTGCTTTACTTCTACAATGATTATTTGGATTTTATTTTTACATTTTGTAGCACAATTGACAAACAGTAATAGATATCTGCTAAACAAAGCAATACTGTCTCACAATGAAAATAGACTTGGCATTAAAACTTTTCTGCCCTTGAAACTCACATTCATTGAAACAGCATTGAAACCCACACCACATCCAATGAAAATACATCTGGCCAGTGGTGGATAAAGATTACCTTTGGTCTGTTTTCAAATCATAGGCCCCTTGCACACAAAACAAGAAACATACATGTGTTCTTTGATACACCTTCCTGACTTTATTAAATTATATTACTTGTATAATACAGTACACTTGTTAGACTTACAGCGCATTTTAAATTATTTTTCCAGTAGGCAAATCAATCCTGGCTAACTCTCATCTAGAATGTAAAAAATCTATTAATCAAATTATTGTTTAATATACCCCTGACTGTCAGCAGGGAGTAACTCTAACCTGTTGAACTTCTTTTCATGTTTGCTTAATACCATATCTGTATAATGTTTTTGTTGTTTTTTTTTTTTTTTTTTTTGTATCTGTTGCCTTGGAGCTTTTCTCCCCAGGCCTCTGCTGAAAATGGGCATTTATTTATTTATTTTATTTCCAGTTTGATGACCGGGGATGTCCACTGGGCTCAAAGAGCCCATTTTCAGTGGAGGCCTGGGGAGAAAAGCTCCATAATACATAGTAAAAATAAGCAAAAAGTAATATTATATAGCAAAACTTAGTAAAGTATAATTATAAAATAGAGGAACATACATTACATACATACATACTTGATTAGAGAACAAGTTATACAAAGGTTAGTTGCACACACATTACATACATACATACTTGATTAGAGACAAGTTGTATAGAGGTTAGTTGCACAGAGGAAGTAGATCATGTATACATAGTTATAAAATAACAATAGTAAATCATCTGAACATAGTTATAAGAACTAACATTTGTAAATACAATTTTCTAGAAAAGGGGTGAATAAAGGTGGAAAGTACAATATTTATAATGTATAGATTCATGATATTCATATATAGAGAGAGGCAATTGTGAAATAGAAAAAGTGGAGTGCATACATTACAGTTTAGGGTATGGAAGCATTGATGTTCTTTGTTAAATACCATCAAAATTTATGAGTTGGCAGTAGAGAGAATCATTCCCAGATGTGGGAGAGAGAAGACAGATAGTAAACTATTTACAATATATACATTCAAGATATAGATGTTAAATTACGTTATATTCAGAGTGAGGCAGGTGTTTAGGTAACCAGTATGGAGTAGCTTAACTTGTAGTAGATTCATTAGTAGGTTAGGTGGGTAGGGTGCAACTGCATTTCCAATTTTGGGAGAGGTGGGAATGGAGATGGGTTTTAAAGTGTTCAAGGTTTTCAGAAATTCTTAGAGAGGGAGGGAGCGAATTCCATTTTTTGGCTAAGGAAAAGGATAGGAGAAGCTGACCAGCGGGATAGATTGGTTTGTGTACAGAAATAAGATTTTGGTGGGCAGATCTTAGAGTTCTGTGAGGGGTGTATGATGGTAAGATGTTTGTTAGAGCTGGGCATCTAGTTGGTTTAAAAATTAGTTTGTGGGCTGTAGTGAATTGGAGGTAGTAGTTGGGAAGTTCTAGCCAATTTAGCAGGTGGAGAGATGTACAGTGGTGGGGGGAGTATTTGGATTTAGTGGAGAATTTTGAGATTTTGTTGTAACAGATTTCCAGTTTCGAAGAGATGGAGGAAGATAGGTTGGTTAGAAGGGGAGCACCATACAATAGTGATGTTAGTAGGTAGGCAGTGGTGAGTGTTTTTCTTGTAGAGTGGAAAGAAAGTGGGAGTTTCTGTACAGCATGCCAAGTTTCTGATGTGTTTTCTTAATATTTAGCTGAATATGAGTATCGAATTTTAGGTGATCATCAATAGTAACCCCAAGAAGTTTAGCAGAAGGAACAACTTCTATGGTAGAGTTGGCATGGCTGGTAATATTGAATGAGTGTTTGTCAAGAGGGAGGGATTTTGAGGGAGAGAAAAGTAAAATTTTTGATTTGTTGACATTTAGAGAAAGATGGTTTTGAAGCATCCAGTTCTCAGTAGTTGAGAAGGCAATTTGAGTTTTTGTTTGGAGCTCTGGGAGGTTAGAAGCAGAGCAGACTAAAGTTGAGTCATCTGCGTATTGTACTATCTTAGTGTTTGGAATGGCTGCATGGAAATCATTAATAAATATATTAAAGAGCATTGGACCGAGTATGGATCACTGGTGTACCCTGGTCGGAGTGGGTAGGAAGGCTGAGGTGCCAGTTTGCAATTTTCCTGCTTGAGATCTGTCAGAGTGGTAGCTATTGACCCAGGTTAGGGTATTTTGAGAGAGATTAAGGTTAGAAAGGTGGTTGAGAAGGTGGAAATAGGAGACAGTGTCAAACGCCTTGGAGAGATCAAGAAGGACTGTGGATACAATTTCTCCAGAGTCACGGGCGTGGTTTACTATGTCTAGGAAAGAGAAAAGAGAAGTTGTTGTACTATGGCCAGGATGGAAACCATGTTGTGAAGGGGTGAACAGCTGATTATTGGTAAGGAAAGGCATGAGCTGGAGGTAGATGCATTTTTCAAGAATTTTTGAGATGGGGAGAGAATGGCTATAGGTCTGAAGTTTGAGATGTTATTATATTTGCCACCTTTGTAGAGGGGTAGGATAAAGGCAGCATGCCACAGTTTGGGGATATAAGATTCCTGTATGGATCTATTAATGAGAATGCTAATGGAGAATGCGATACCATCAGCTGCAAGTTTTAGGAAGAGTGAGGGGATATTGTCAGGAGTGTTGGAGCATGGCTTAAGTTTAGAGAGAAGTTTTTTTATGTATGAGGTGGAGATGGGTTTGAGTTGAAATATGGGAGGATTGTTAGGGATGGAAGGTTGGGTAGAGGTTAAGAAAGAGAGTTTGAGATGAGGGGAGGGGTTGTGATTTGGGAAGGTCTTGGTGAATTCTGCTATAGAGTTGGTAAAGAAGGAGTTGAATAGAGTGGCTATTTCTGGGTCAGTTTTGCTGGTGTCAGGGCAAGGATTATTTTTGGTACCTGGGTTCAGAAAACAGTTGATGGAATTCCAGAATTGTTTAGGGTTTTTGGAATGATTAGACTGGAGTTTAGTATAGTAGGATTTTTAATCTTTTATAATGTGTTTTTGGCTAGGTTGCGGAGTTGCTTATATTTAAGAAGGGTGTCAGGGTGCTTATTGTGGTGGTAAAGTTTCCAGGTCTTGTCTCTTTGTTGCATAAGTGTTTTAGTATCTTTAGTTAGCCATGGAGCAGAGTTGGGTTTTATTTGTTTTGTTCTTGCTGGGGCTTGGGAGTTCAGGGTATTTAAGAAGGTTGAGTTGAAGAAGTCTACAGCGTTATCTGGAGGAATAGTTTTTAGACTGTCCCATTTTGTTAGTTTGAGGGAATTGGAAAAAGTTGTAGGGTTAACGTTTGTGAGGATTTGAGTCTGGATATATTGGTGTAAGTGAGGGGTGGTGGGGTTGCTCTAGGGATGAAGGCTGGCAAGTGGTCACTCATGTAGTCTGGTAAGATGCCTGTGTGTGAGATTTTATTTGGGTGGGATACTAGCATCCAGTCAAGAGTGGAGCCTGGGGGGTTGTTTTTATTGGGTCTGGTAATTTCATTTGTAAGTTGAGTGAAATTGAATAGATTGATAGATATGGAGGGATTATTGGAATTAATTTTGTTCCAGTCAATGTTCACATCCTGTAATATGTATGTCTCAAGTGTAATTCTAGTTGTGGCCCATAGAAGATTTTCTTCAAGTGTACTGGTGTTGTTTCTAGGGGGGATATAGAGGGCCATAACACAAATGCTTTTATGGTCATTCATTTTGAGTATTCCTATGTCTAGCTCAGTGTTACTGAACTGAGGAATGGGATTTTGGTAGGTAGTGATGGAGAGTAGACTAGAATAAATTAAGGTTACTCCTCCTCCTTTCTATTTTGGGGGTCATATCTGAGTGCTTGAAACCCAGGGGGGTAGGATTTCAGAGTCAGTAATGTGGGGTTTTAGCCATGTCTCAGAGACTGCTACTATGTCTGGTAGGGTATGATATAGCCAAGCATGGAAGTGGGATATTTTGTTTTTTAAATTCTGGGTATTAATGGTAAGTAGCTTGAGATGTTTATGGTTGGTAATATTGGTTGTGATTGGTGGAGTGAGATTGGTGCTAGTCTTAGTTATGGGGTTGGGGTGTATGTCTCCTGCTAAGCAAAGCCTGGCAAAGGAGAATGGGAGCAGGAGCTTGGGTTTGCTCCTGGAGTTTTGTGGAGAAAGCAATATTACTTTAGGTATGCGCTGTTTCATTGATGAGGGTAAAATGTACGGTTTGTAGTAGTGGAGTGTGTTTGATTGAATTAGAGAGGAGGATATGGTATGAAAGTGAGATGTGATAGGGAGATGATGGGAGTTGGGAGTGGTGTTGGGGGATAGGAAAGAGGGGGAGTTTGCAAGAGGAATAAGAGGTTGCATGGTGTAGAGGAATTAAAAGAAGTAAGCTGATAGAGTGGATGAGAAGGGTTAGTAAAAGTGGAGAAGGCATAGTTAATTGGTGTGAGTTAGGTATAAGGAGGTAGCAGGGTATCAGGGGTGTGTAAGAGTGTAAGAGGGAGGGGTATAGATGTGAGTATAGGACCTTATGGATTAGGATGGGGAGGGGGTAGTTACTTAGTGGAGGATAGGTGGGGAGGGGATGATGTGGAGGAGAGATTGGATTGGCTGAGAGAGAAGGGGAGGGGAATAGTGGTTAGAATAAATGTAGGAGTAGTGGGGGTGGGTGAGAATTGGGGGCAGGGTAGTGGAGCAGAGTGAGCCCGTAGGGCGAACGGAGCGGGTAGAGCAAAGAAGACTTAGCCAGCAGCAGAAAACAATCAGTGAAGCAGAGAGCAGAGCTCAAGGTAAGGAGGCATAGGGGATGGGCACTTGGTCACAATGCATCTAAGGTAGAAAGAAGCAGAGAAATACACAGGGGTTTGGAGCTGAACAGAATAGTGTAGGTTATTAGAGAAATAGCTGTGCGTACTAGTGAAAGAGGAGAAGTTGGTAGTGAGTAAATGCTGCCACCTAGTGGCCAAACTGAGTAGTTACGAGGTGAAGGCACAAGCACTCAGGGGAGTGGGATAGGATGGAGCCTAGAGAACTTAAAGGGAGATGGTAGGCTGCTAGCAGGCGCACGCTGAGTCAAATTAACAACCATAAAGAGGAGTACAATAATTTATATGAATAGGGTACATACAAGCTATTTGTAGTTCTTGAGGGGCAGCAGAATAGTTGCAGGAGGCACTACTGGGTTCTCTTGGTAGTTCTTTCATGATTCTTAGGTGGATATTTCAGGGTACGATGCCAGGGTACTGTGTGAAACAAAGTGAGACGCCTGGGTTGGTTGAGATGTAGCTATTGCGAGCTGTAGAGGGCACAATATGTAGTTATAGACAAGAGTGTAACAAAATCAGTCAGTAACATGGGAAATACGTCAGTTAGATAGTTTAGTTTGAATAGTAGTAAGTAGACTAGGTATGGGAGTGGAGTGAAGGTGTGTGTAATCAGGAACCTAAGAGTAAAGGGGAGAATGTAAAGAAAGTAGGGCTGCAACAGTAACTTAGGTACACAAACAAAAAGGTACAGAGCAGTGTATATTCACACTAAAACATTCAACATTTACAACCCAGGTAGAAAGGTACAGAGCAGTATGAATCCACATTAAAACAGTCAATTATATCAGCCATTCACCATTTACAGCCCAGGGTTGGGCTGTGATCAAAAGTCCAATAAAAGCGCAATTACTCAGATACCTTTGCAGCAGTCCAGTCGGACTATCCCAGACAACAAATGTAAAATAAATAAATAAATAAGTAAATAAAAATACATACATACACACACATATATATATATATATATATATATATATATATATATATATATATAATGACAGTAGTGTAAGCCATAGGCATCTTGCACAGTTTCTTGCACTTATTTTCAAGTTCATTTTTGGGGGGGGGGGGCAGGGACAAAAGGCCAAAAACCAGGGACACATTTTAAACAATGCTTGCATAATTTTGGAAAGTTGCTAGAATAAAATGTTGTGTTACCACCATGCATTTCACTACCAAGTCTTGAACCCAGGATCCTGTGCACTACAGTCAGAGCAACATGCCACTATGCCAAATCAGCAGTTTCCTGAAAGAGAGGAAGACTGAAACTTAAATGGCTATCATTTAGTAAATTTAGTTCTCACTTCTCACCATAGCTCTCAATGTCTTAGCACAAAAAACCTGGACAACGCCAATAATGGAGGAATACAGCCACAAAAAAGGGACAAATTTCAAATACTAATCTTATAAACTTAGAAAATTACTAGAATAAAAGTTTTTGTGTTACCATTATTTTCTGAAGAATATGAAGTCTGAAATTCAAATGCCTGTCATCATTTAGTGAATTCAATCCTTCAGTGATTTGCCACAAAAGTCCTGAAAAGCATATATTTTATGAGGAACAGAACAAAAATATGAGGCATAAATTCACAAGTGGTGGTGGCTAGGGAATTTAGGCTCTTTTTACCTGTACCCAAGTTTCAGGGTTTAAACCTGAGTATCTGTAGCCACCAGGTGTATTCACCTGGGGCATTTTACACACACACACACACACACACACACACACACACACTCATATATATATATATATATATATATATATATATATATATATATATATATATATATATATATATATATATATGTGTGTATGTATATATGGGTCTAGGACACATGCTCGACTAGCATATGTCCGAATCACAAAACATCAAACACACATACACGAAAGCGCTTAACATCGAAAAGCGCTTCCGTGTATGTGTAGTTCAAAAAAAAATCTATGTTTCTGTCCCCCCACACCCCCTCTACTTTAATATTCTCACTCTGAGATAGCACTACAGTGGGGAAAAGGGAATTTTCCCTTACCCGCACTGTAGTCCGATCTACAAAACAGGCACACATACACGGAAGCGCTTTTCGATGTTAAGCGCTTTCGTGTATGTGTGTTCAATGTTTTGTGATTCGGACATATGCTAGTCGAGCATGTGTCCAGATCCCATATGTACATATATATATATATATATATATATATATATATATATATATATATATATATATATAAAGCCCTGTTTATATAGCTACATAGTAGCTCCTTGCTGTAGCAAACATCTTAGTTACATTGGTGCTTTGTTGCAGTTCACCATCTGCTTTTCATTTAAGCTAAAAATAATAAAAAATTGTCTTCAGAATAAACAAGAGTCATTAACATAAGTTCTTTTCTTCAATGTGTCAATACCTTTGCTAAACAGTAGCAAAAAACTATACTAGCTCCTTGCTACAGTTCCTAGACTGACTCAGACAATCATTTAGAAAGGACACAATTGTAATCATAGCTGCTGAAATAATTGCCAACAATGCCTAAATGGATGGATCAGCACATCTTCTATAACATTATCTGTATCCCCTATGAACTTGTACAAGGCAACGACCTCATTCACCTGACCATTCCTATGATTTTGGAAGGAGAGATGGCCGGTGAAGGCTAGGAATGTATTTACATGGCAGAGGCTCGTTAGTGAGGTGTTTAGGAAATGTAGGTAAAGATTTCAGTATTACCTCAGCACGTGCTGCTTTAGCGTTGGAGTGCTAGGTGTAGGTGTAGCAGTGTGTCTAGGTGGCTGAAGCTTGCTTGTCAGGTATCTAGAAGGCTTAGGCAAGGATTTCTTTATCACCTCAACATATCTTACTTCAGCATTGAAATGTTGTGCTGTACAAGTATGACGTTTGCTGACCCACCTCCAATTTGAATAAGTATTTTCATTGTTCACAAAAGGAACAGTTCAAGCGCAGATAATGTTTAAAAACAGTCAGAAAACTTTAAGCGCAGAAATGCACAGTTAACTAAAATAATCCATGGACAGGATACCACAGACTCTAGCACCAGCCAAATTTGATGTAGAAGCCAAGGAGAACTCAGGAAGATGCACTTATGTTCTATAGGAGGAGATGGGAAATACAGCCTTACCTAGCTGCATCAGAATTATCTCAAGGCGTGCCAGATGAGAATTTCCAGAGCCAGAATTCCTAACAGTGAAGGATGTAAATTTATATGTCGAAGACACTGCACTGGTTTATCACTGAATGTGCAGGTCCCAGTTGGTAAAAATACTTGACAGAAGTTCTTGTCCACTCTCTTAGTCTCCCTCTTGGTGTTTGTGCAGTGATCAGACACTCAGCAGAATACAACATTGCTCTGCAGTAAAGTTATTTGTTTATAGCAAGAAGATTCCCTCCAAAGAAGAAATCAGCCTGTCAGCACACACACACACACACACACACACACACACACACACACACACACACACACACACACACACACACACACACGCTCGCTCGCGCGCGCGGGAACAGTCCACAGCAGAAATGACCAGGGCAAGACAACTACTCTTTCTCCTGTTGCCATGAGCAATCAATACAGTGTCAACACAGATCCAAGCAAGCCAGTCCTAGGGTCACCTCTTGTGCAATTGCTAATGTCCTCGATACTAAAATGGTTTGATAAAAGCTCTCTCCTCCTCTTTTAGTTTGTCTCTTGGCACAGTGGACTTCACCATTTTTCTTTCATTAACTATTTCTTAGTGAACTATGCAATGCACTACAACAGACTGGCAATACAGGATTGTAAGTTTCCCTAGGGGCAAAGGGTCACCTTCAGGTACTGATGTCAGAAACACCTCTGTTCCTACACAAATGTCAGTCTGAAACTCAGCCCTTAGTAACTCCAGTGGCTTCAGTCCTCTTTTCAGGCGGTGAATTAGAGTTTTGGTGGTGCCTTGTGAGTTACTTTGGATAACCTTTTAATCTCAGATTTCAGCACCACTGCTGAACATTCTTAAATTTACCCCCTTTTTACTTCAAAACTACTATAATTAAGGATATTGCATTTCTCCCAGGAAAAACACTCCCATGTGCTCCAGCCCTGATTTTATTGTTTTATGCCAAGATTATACCTTGCATAACCTCTGTAAAACATCTGTCTTACTAAGGCAATTATGCTATCACATTAGAATTCTGCCATTGTAAAGCCTTTGTGCATGACCCCCCCATCCCTCTTCTACTGATGAATTTGGACCAATTTATATGCAACCAACCCTCTAGATAATTCTTAAAAAGCTAGTATAGAGTGAGCTGCCTCATTAAATACAGACATATGGAATTTTATTTCATCACCAAAATGGACTGTGTACAGGCTAAAGCAGTGCATCCAAGCTTTACACTCTCAGTGATGACATTCAGCAGAACACAACTAAAGGTATTCTCTATGGCTCCCTTTTCATCAGTTTTACAAAGGCTTTTTATTTCATTGAACATGGTCTCCTAATAAACTCAATCTTAAATGCAGGATACAGCCCCCCTAGCTCTAAATTGGTTGATATCATTCCTTGAGAGTGGACCCTTCACAGTCTAGTTATGTTCCTCAACTACCCCTTGAGCTCTGTTACTAAAAGGTACTGCACAAGACTTAGTTGTTATCTTCCTGTAATTTTCACCTTATTTATTAACAAACTGTCTGCTGATCATCCTTATGATCTATCAATTATTGTTTCTCCCTGGACCTCCACTGAAAAATAGGATTTTAACCCATATCAAAAGTAAATAAAATAAAATGATTAATCTATTTAAGTGGATAGCATTGTGATTTATAGGTCTAATGATCACACACAAATCTTAAAAGACAATTAAAGTAGATCTGGGTATCTCCACAGAATGTTTAACCATCAGAAACTGATTCTGAACACAATTGTGCCCATACACACACACACACACACACACACACACACACACACACACACACACACACACACACACACACACACACACTCAAAACTCTCATGTGGGAAACCAAAGACTCAGTGAAAGTATAGACGATTTGGTTATTCATGACCACACTCTAGAGCCAGTACAGATAGTAGTTACATTCAGATACTGGACATCTGATTAGAAAAAAATTTCAACTTTCTACATCAAATTCAAGTCACCAAAGTCAAAGTAAATAAACTTCTCTTATGGGCTGTGAAAATACTGGACTTCCTCTCACCATCAGGAAATGCTGCTATACATAAAGGAGTGCTTTGAATTTGGTTAGAATATGATCTGTCTATAACTGCAGCTGTATAAAAAACTTACCTCCTGTCAAACCACATGTAATAATATCCACATATTCACCTTTGTCATCTAAGAGAATACAACTGTGACTAAAGCAAAATGGCTGCCTGTACAACACAGAGCAACTGTACTGCTTGTGTGCTTGTAGTATACATAGTTCTTATCGCAACTCATTTCCGTTCTTCATAAGCAGATGTTCCATAAGAAATAAGTTTATTTAAGTTTAAGTTACTAAGCCTTAATCCTGATGTGTTTTTATATAATAAAGCTGCTTAAACTGAACTACCAACTGTTCATCTGTTTTATCCTGACCGGATGAGTGACATGGTGTCAGAAGCAAAATTAAGAGTACAACTTCTTCAAGCCATGGGGTGCAGACTTGACAGTGAAGGTATGTTGAGGAGGTTGGGTGATACACTGCTCAAATGATTAAAAAAGGCCAGAAATTAACTTCAAGTTACCAAAACTTGTACAAATTATTTGTTTTGCAAAGAAAAAAATATGGAGCATCCATAAAGCACAAAACCCATTATTAATCAAACGAGTAGCACAAAACATATTATTAATCAAATGAAAGGCACAAGATGCATTGTTAATTAAACAAAGTGTTCAAAACTACTATGTTTGATAAAATTATTAGGAATACTTATATGGGGTTCAGAGTTAACTCCAATTTGCATAATGAGCATGTTTAAAGTTAAATAAACACAAGAAAAGTATAGTGAGCATGATAAGAGGTTAAATGGGCATAACAAGTACAATAAAAGGGCAACATAAGCTTAGAAAAGCAAGGCAACTGAATTTTCTTTAGTAAATGATCGTATTTTGGCATGAGACACTATTTTGGATTGACCAAAGTCATTCAAAGCATAACTAGAGTTGTTCAAAGTATCTCAGAGTGTGCAAGGTGTTTGCAGTATGTGTGGTTTATTACAGTTCAATTATTTCAGAGTTTACTGTGTGCAAAGTACAGTTATTTTGCAAAGTGCAAAGTACAGCCATTTCAAAAAGTTTCTTGTGCTGTGTACATTTATTCACAGAGTGCTACCATTTCAAAGTGTTTCTTACACTGTACAGAGTTATTAAAAGCATTTTGTAAGGTTTCTTGTGCTGTGCACAGTTCATTTGCAAGGTGCATTCATTTTGAAGTGTTTCTTACTCTGAGTTTCTTGTGCTGCATACAGTTTATTTGCAAAATTCAGTCATTTCAAAGTATTTCTTACACTGATGAAGGATGGTTTCACAAAGTAGAGTGATTTTAAAGTGCTCTTGTGCAATGGAGACTTATTTTGCAAAGTGCAGTTGTTTCAAAGAGTCTGTTGTGTTATTGGGCATAGTTACAAGTTCTGGCATAAATTTCTGGCATATATATATATATATATATATATATATATATATATATATATATATATATCATATGACCAGTGAGGAAAGTTCCAGTAGTTATGCAGGATGAAGTCAAGGTCCAGTTGGATAGGATGGTGCAGCAAGGTGTGATTTGTCCAGTCCCAGAACCAAGTGTGGGTGTCTTCCATGGTAGTTGCTCATAAGAAAAGCTCAGACAAAATCAGAATATGTATTGACCAAACAGACTTGAACAAAGCATTAAAGAAACTGTATCATCCTATACATATAGTTGAGGAGATTGCCACCCTCATGCCAAGTGCCACTCTTTTTTCTGTCTTGGATGCAAAGAGTTCATTTTGGCAAGTGATGCTTGATCACAAATTTTCACTGCTGACTACATTTAGCACTCCATTTGGTAGATACAGATTTCTCAGAATGCCTTTTGGAATAAATTCTGCCAGTGAAGTTTTTCAGCATAAAATGGAGCAAATTTTTTTGGGTTATCCATGTGCTATAATAGTGGATGATTTACTAGTTGGAGGTAATGGAGAAGCAGAGCATGACAGAAACCTCAGGAATGTTCTGGACAGAGCATGTGAAGTGAACTTGAAGCTCAATCCTATGAAATGTAAATTCAGGCAAACAGAATTTACTTATGTAGGTCATTTATTTACCACTACAAGCTTATGACCAGACCCTTCCAAACAAGCCACCATTCTTACGATGCCAGCTCCTGACTATGTCCAAGCCCTACAGCTTTTCCTTGGTATGGTTATATATATGGGCAAGTTTATACCTGCCGTCAGTGAGTTATCAGTGCCTTTAAGAGACCTGACATGCAAAAATGTTGCCTGGTCATGGTTGGAACAGCACCAGAGAGCATTTGATAACCTCAAACAGCAAATTGCCAGCCCACCTACATTGAGATACTATGATGTCCACAAACCAGTAATTCTTTCCTGTGATGCTTCAAAGTTCAGTCTTGGTGCAGTTATTCTTCAAGAGGGCAGACCAGTTGCCTATGCATCTAGAACTCTTCTTCCAGCTTTTTCCTGGTTAGGGGTCACCACAGTGGATCACCTGTCTGCTCATGATTGGCAGTGGATTTTTTTTACAGTGTCGAGTTGCCAGCCCGGCGCCCAACCTTCCACAGAAGACACACACATGCACACACTCACACCTAGGGCCAATTTAGAGTGTCCAATCCACCTACAGCATGTCTTTGGGATGTGGGAGGAAACCGGAGCACCCGGAGGAAACCCACGCGACCACAGGGAAGACATGCAGACTCCACACAGAAGGCACCCCTGCTGAGAATCAAACCGGAGAACCTCTTGCTGTGAGGTGGCAATGCTAACCACTGCACCACCGCGGCTGCCCTCATGCATCTAGAATGCTTACCCAAACTGAAATGCAGTATGCTCAAACTGAGAAGGAACGTTTGGCAATTGTGTTCCTATGTTTAAAGTTCTATGATTATATTTATGGCTGAGCTATCCAGATCGAGACTGATCATCAACAGCTGGTCACTATTTTAAAGAAGCCTATGCATACAGCTCCAGCAAGACTACAAAGAATGTTGCTCAGATTGCAAAAATGCAACTTCATAATGGTCTATACAAAAGGCAAATTTCTTTATCTGGCTTATACCTTGTCCTCATCACCCAGAAATACCACAGAACAGCTTGATGCAGAAAATTTTGACTTTGATGTCATAGAAGTGCATCATTTTTCTACCATGAGACTTGAAGAATTAAGAGATCATACAAAGACTGATCCAGTTTTGCAGAAGCTCAACCACTTCATCAATGTTGGATGGCTATCAAAGCAATCTTGTGTACCACCAGAAGTGCAACCTTATTTTCCTTACAGAGATGAGATGCTGATGGAAGATAGTATAATTTTGAAAGGTCCTAAAGTTATTGTTCTGATTTCCTTAGAACATGAATACATTCAGATTTTGCAATGTGGGCACCCAGATTCCGAAGCTGCCTAAAGAAGGGCGAGAGAACTAGTATTTGGCCTTCTCTATCAAAATGCATTGATAAGATGCGTTCATCTTATTGAGTATGCAATAGTACTAAACTGCATTTGCAAAAAGAGATGCTTCAGCTAAGCCAGATTCTTGAACTACATTGGTCAACAGAAGCCACTGACATATTTGAGTGGAATAATCAGTATTACTTAGTGTTGGTAGACTCTTATTCAAACTGGTTTGAGATTGATTTGTTACCTAACGTAATGTCCAGTACTGTTATATTACTAAGTTGAAACGTTATTTCTCAGTCCATGGTAGTCCACACAAAGTTATTTCTGACAATGGTACCCAGTTTACCAGTCAATTATTTCAGCAATTTGCAAAATAGTGGGACTTTATCCATATTACTAGCAGTCCGGATACGCGGTGGTGGTGCTGCGGTAGCGTTGTCGCCTCACAGTAAGACACTGTCCGGTTTGATTCTCAGCTAGAGCGTCTTCTGTGTGGAGACATGCGTGAATGGGCGTACCTTCATTGAAGGTTGTGCGTCAGGGCTGGTAACTCGGCACGTAAAAATCAAATACCAATCATTAGCGGAGCGGAGTTCTGCTGTGGCGACCCCTAACCGGGAAAAACCAAAAGATACAACAATAACAACAACTAGCAGTCCAGAATACCCACAGTCAAACGGCCTGGCTGAACTTGCAGTACAGAGTGCAAAGCAATTATTAGAGTTATCAAAGTGTGACAATACCGATATCTTCTTGAATTCACTTAGTCTCAGAAATATACCCCGTGACAACCAACTTGGTTTGCCTGCTCAGAGATTTCTATTTAGGCAAACCAGAACAACCTAACCTATCAGTTCTAGTTATTTTGCCCTAATGCTAAAACCAACAGAGCAATGAAAGGCCAACAATTAAAGAAGCATTCCTTTCAGAAGTCCAGCTATGATAAAATGAGTAGATTTCTTTGTCTGTTGAAAGAAGGAGAGACAGTGAAAATGCAAATGGCAAAAGGCTTTGATCGAATTGATCAAGTGAGAGGTATATATGCTGAGCCGAAATCCTACTTAGTGGAATCATTGGGTATAGAATACAGGAGAAAACGCAGGCATCTTCTGCCACTGTCTAATTCAATATTGCAACATCGTACCTGTGATACAGACTCTAGATCTCAGAGCAACCCAGACAATGTTCATATTGAGGAACATGTCTCAATACCTATTCCCATTCCTGATGATGTCCCAGAAATCCCTAAAGTTGGACATTCTTTAAAGACAGTCCCCATTGCTAGATCCAATTCTGATTTTTATGTTACATAATCAGGTCATATTTCTAGACCTGGTTTAAAATACACAGCAACCTGGACATGATTGTTTTATATGTGTTTAGTTTTGTATAATTGCATGTCAAAGAATTAGTTCTGTGCATGTCAAAGGATCATTTCTGTACTACTGTATGTCAATGAATGCTGTCATTTTAGTGTATGACCCATTTCTCAAAGAAGGAGGATGTAGAACAGAGCATGTGTTGTAACTTTAAAAAGCATTTCCAGATGTAGGCATGTGCATATAAATAGTGAGCATGTGCAGGCAGCAGTGCCATTTTGAGAGAACAGCCAGAGTGTTAACATTTATGAGTGTAGTAGTCAGTCTTCCTTAGCCTTAGCCAGCTTCATGCCTATCATTCCCGACTAACCCAGCCTCCCTCCACTGTGCAGTATTGTATCTGACACACACCTGCACAACAATGGCAAAGAGAGGCTGGGGAAGTGAACCACTAAGAACAGCCAGCACCTTGTTGTTGTGTCTTTCGGCTTTTTCCCGGTTAGGGGTCATTACAGCGGAACTCCGGTCCGCTAATGATTGGCAGTTGATTTTTATGTGCTGAGTTGCCAGCCCTAACACACAACCTTCAACGAAGGTACGCCCATTCACGCATGTCTCCACGCAGAAGACGCTCTAGCTGAGAATCAAACCGGACAGCGTCTTACTGTGAGGTGACAACGCTACCGCAGCACCACCACCGCGGATATATCTTCACATGTGTCACATGCCAGAGTAGCATAACTTGTGGAGCTATGCAGCTGTATCTGCAAATGTATAGCCACAGAGTCATAGCTAGCTTATCTAGTGCCCAGTGCAGTTCACCAGCTTGGTACCCCCTGACCCCCTCAACTATAAGATGAGAAGCAATGAAAAAAGATTAAAATTGAGCAGCAAAGAAAAAAAAATAAAAATAATAAAACTCAAAAATCTTCTCCTATCTGCAACTCTAGAAAGCTTCTTGATAATAGTGTAAAAACCTGCTTGCTTTAGTTATTACCCACACTGAACTCTTAGGAGCTTCAGCCATGAATTCAAATGCATTACTGGCATTAATTTATGAAGTCAGTACTGCAGTCCCACAATGATGACCATGCTCCCTGACAACTCCCACACCACCGATCATGTTCACATGACAACTTGCACCTGTACCAGACACCACCTTCACACTGACCTACTTTGTTTATTTCTTTATTTGCATTTGTTTACCAGGAAAGACAGAAAGGACAAAATCTATTTCAATGTAAGCATTAGAAGAAAAGCTCCAGTAAAACATTATTAATGAAGATTGTTTTAAATCCTTTTTGCTGGCCAGCCTATTGGACAAATTGTCCCTTAACCGCTTAAGTGACTTGCTCAGACTCAAGAAGTAGGAAAATGAAGATGAAAGGAATCAAACCCTGTACCACAGGCACTGGAATCAGTTCACTAACAACTTAAGAATTTTAGTTCTATACGCTAACTGAGATAACAGCAGTTAGTCTTGTAATTTACATTATGTTTTGGCTTTGTCCCTGACTCTTCCACATCTATGTTTGTCCCTGACATTTGCACTTCTTTGTTTGCCCCTGACTTTGCACGTCTATGTTTGTCCCTGATTCTTCAAAGTTTATGTTGAGAGCTGTGTTTGTTCTGTGGATAGGGATGTGTTGGTGGCCAAAAGATAGAAACATGGGAGATAGTGTTTTTTTGTTCTGTGTTCAGCAATACATAGCTGTGGCTTTTTGTGTCTCAGTGAGTGTAGCTGCTCAGGCCAGTACTCTACCTGTTTGTCATGCAGGTACCTGGTTTTCGGTGTCCTGTAGTAGAGCAATACACACACACTCACACACACACACACACACACACACACACACACACACACACACACACACACACACACACACACACACAATATGTTAAGGTAGGTGTTCTATGATCTGTCACAGACTTTTATTGAAAAATGAGTGGCAAACAAATTTAATTCCTATACTCTGTCTCTTGTTGACTCAAGATAAATGGCTACACAAACATTGAACCAAGACTTTGCATCTTCATTGACATATAAATAAAACACTTGGGAGGGATAGATTCATTACCTAAAAGATGACATCTCTAAAATGAATCACCCCTGCATATTAAGTTGAGTGACACCACTGCCTCCTTCAAGACTAACCTTGATGACTGGATAGGTGTCTGCAAGCTCATCTCTGACTGACATGTTTTTCCTTCCTGAAAGTTGAAGTGGCATATAGTAAGATATACAAGGTCTTTGGGAATGCTTTCTTGTTCATGTAACTGTATTCATCTTATCTAGAGTTCCTCATATCCAGTGTTTTACAGCAGAATTCCAGATAACACAATGGTAACAATGTCTTTTAAGTACACACACACGCATGCGCACACACACACTCACACACAAACATGCATAGTGTGCTCATACATTTGTACATTCTCAGTTGCCAAATATGAACACTGCCAAAACTCAATTCTTTGATAAAATTTACTCATTTGCACAATCAAGCAAAAATACATGAAAAAAAGAAAAACAACAGTGTTTTTTGGGGGGAGGGTGGTTGCAAGCACCTCACAACCTCCATGTTGGGAATGCATTTCCATATCCTCTATTACTTACATATACCAGTTCAAAGACCACACATCAGTGGGGATACATGGAAAATTCCCTGATCCCCACTATTCAATAATCTTGCATCAACAGCAACCCTGCATGATGTTTGACAGTGGCAATTCACTCTTCATCATAAAACACATTTATCAAATAGGACTGCCAATCATGTGTGTATGTGTGTTTGTGTGTGTGTGTGTGTGTGTGTGTGTGTGTGTGTGTGTGTGTGTGTGTG